>NC_056745.1:79137727-79227727 GCF_019279795.1 Protopterus annectens | reverse complement strand
TTCTTACATTCTTCATAAAATCACTGTCTAAAAATATCATTTTGGAAGCCCTTACTAGCTGCCCTTTGATTACTGCTCTTTTTTAGTGAAAAGGATGATTACTATGAAAATGCAGGAAAGAACTGGAATACATGGGTTTCCTGTACATTTTGGAGGAATATCTGTTATTAGTTGAATCTTTATAAAGCCAAATCTCAAGAAAGTTGATGGTCTGAGGAGCAAATTGAAAGGTAAAATCCAAAAGTTAGTGAACTCTTGTCATTATCTCAACTAACTGAGCTGCTTCTTTATAATCACCCTTCAAAATAAAAAGCATGTCATCTTGGTACAGAGTGTACCAAGCTACCTTTTCCTTGAAAAATTGGCTTTGAAAGAGGTATGTCCATTCCCAATATGCCATCATGGCATTAGCAAAGCTACCACCACATGGAGAGCCCATGACAATTCCTGTTTTTTGAACGAAATATTCCCCATTGAACACAAAAATATTATTGTTCAGAACTATTTCCAATAATGCAATAATAAGGTCTATGCTATGGACTTCAACCCCTTTGATTAACAAAAAATCTTGTACCCATTCAAGACTGAGATCTTGGGGTATGACTGTATACAAATCTTTAATATCAACCGTAAGAAAATTATGTGTTTGATCAAATGGTAGATTGTTCAGACCTTCTAAAAGGACCAAGAATATCGACAAATTTGAGACTCTGACTTCAAAATCGCCTTCAGCCTAGAATCAATCCACTTGGCAGAAGTATAAGTAATGAATTCGTATCCATCTATAATTGGATGGAAAGGTGGATCTGTAAGGTTTTTATGAATTTTAGGTGTGCCAAAAATTACTGGGAATTAGTGGGGCTGGCATGCTTAAATAATATGTCTCTATTGTAATACTAGCATCAATGAATACGTCACTCAAAGATGATCTAACCCACTGATATGCCTGATTGAGTTCATTAACTGAGACCTTTTCATAATTAGTACTTAACATAGATTCCATTCTTTTAACATACACCACTTCATCCATAAAAATAACACCTCCACCTTTATAAGGTTGCATAATACGGATTGTTTGCATTTTTAAAAAGGCAATAAACTCTTTTTCTGCTTTTATGTTATATCCTTCAGCAGAAGCATTAATTGGATTATTCAACAGAGCTCTGAAATGTACTTCACAAACTTTTTTAAAAAAAGCTAGCATTCCCTGTAAGGGAGGATTAAAAATACTAAAGACCCTTTCACTAGTCAACATGCTGGGATTATTCCCAAACATCATAGCTAGATTAAGCTTGTGTACAAACAATTTCAGGTCACAGATGGTTTTAGCAATACTTGCTTTAAAACTAGGTACAAAATTTAAGCCTTTAGCTAAAAAGTCGACCATTTGCTGTGAAATAGGCGTAGAACTAAAGTTATAAACTTTAAAGTCACCTTGTTTGCTTATATAAATAGTTAGGAGGTCCTTGTTAGTATCTCAAATGATCTCCTGCGATGATTGTTCTTCTTCCTCTGTTGCCTGGGGTTGTTGGCTGAGCATGTTTGATAAGACTTTCTGTTGCCGCCATCATGAAAATCCTGGTCATTTCCATTTTTATTGTGAAAGTCCGACCTATTAGCATTACCAACAGTCTGTTGTTGCTGATTTCCTCTGATTCTCTCACTCCTTCTGATGGCTGGATAAACGTGATAATTCGCGTCTAGTTCGCTAGTTGTGATGTCATTTGGGTGGGCGGGTGTTTGATTTACTATCTCCATGGGAGCAGGAAGACTGTTTAAAATTTGTGACATCCGGTGGATATGGATAGGCTGTTTTATGTTCATAGTCTAGCCTATCTCTTTTTATTTTCTGTGTTTTTGTTTCCATTATTTTAATAATTAATGAGTCAATAATAGAAAAGATCCTTCTGAAATTGTATTCATATCTTACGAATTTAGGATCCGTTTTAATATCATTTTCGAGGGTCTTGAGTTGAACTTTAAGTTCATTCATTTGTTGATCATAGTTAATAATTAATAGCTCTAAAAACCTGAGACCTTGTCTATTGAACATGTCAAGCAATTGTGGATGGAAAAGTATGTTTTTAAGTAAGCCTGTGGGGTATCTCCATTGTCTCAATCCCTTCAGTACCAAGTTTAGTTTAATACATTCTCTGAAATAAAGAATTTCAGTTTGTAACTTTTTATATTTAAGTAGCTTACTATCAAATTCTTTTAAATTTATTACAATACCTCTTTGTTCTGTTTGTGCAGTTCCCATTTGTTGCTAGTCCGGAGATCCAAATTGAACAGGTGTCTTGATGAAGTTAACAAGTGTTGACATAAGCAGTCTTTCTGCTGAGGAATAAGCAACTTTCACACTGTTAGAACTGGAACTAACTCATGGTACTGCACCCGAATGTTCTTTGTGTATTTCAACCGTTACTGATGTTAAAGCAGAGCCACAGGCAGCATTTATACATGCTTCTCCTGAATTTTTACTTGGTATCAAACTAGCATGAAGGGTAAGATCCTGTTCGGATATTCTCCTTGACAGGTCATCTACCCGGTTAGTGATCTGCTGAATTAAAGCAGTAAGAGTCCTCATGGCATTCACCTCAAGTGAAGATCCTCCAAGCCCAGTGGTATTTTGTTCTTGCGAAAATAGAGACTGGGAGTGTGGACTGTTACCATTCGCCATCTATATGACACAAACTAGTAAAACAATAGAAACCAAAAACTTATGAACTCCAAAAAATGGCAATGCTGGTAAAATCCACACAAGTTTATTATTGGTTAGAGCTTTCGTACAGACAAATTCATGTGCTTCTTCAGATATCTTTCTCCCAGAATGCAATCATTTTTAAAAGCATATTAATTAAGATCAAGCAATTAATGAAACAAAGTTAATTAATGCTTGCTCTCAGTGTAAGCAATTTACTTTAGGATAAGGCCTATCTATAAACAGGTTTACACCGGGGACCAGATTCCATAACACTTGTTCTCAGCCTGCTCTCAGTGCAACTGGTCATTTACACTGAGAACAAGTCTTTAGGAATTAGGGCAACCATTCCAAATTGTTGACTATTTCTGTAGTATTTAATCCTGTCTGGCTGCCATGTACAGCCACCTATGAAGAGATATTCCATATTATGCTCCATTCAGCCCCGTTCATTTTCATGGTTGTGCCTACTCTCCTCACATACAAAATCTGTCACTCAGGCACAGCTCTAGTGATGTGAAGCATTGAGACCAACACCGTGCTGATGAAATGGTGATGTCTGAAATGGGTCTAACATTAAAAAAGAAAAAAAAGCTTTAATAGACTGGAGAAACGCCATAGAAAAGACAAGACAAAAATACTCCTTTAAAACTTTAATAATGCAATTATAATTTGAGTAAGCACTTTTGATTCTGATAAAATCAAATAGAGACTTTAAAGAGAGACAAGTGCTTACTCAGAGTTTAATTCCAAAGGAGATTGTTTTTTTTTTTTTTTTTTTTTTTTGTTCATCTAATTTACACAGTATTTTTTCAGTCTGTTTGACCTTTTTTGAATGAGTGTAAGATGGACTTCCTTTCTTAATTTCTTCAAAGTACACAAAACAGAGTGGTGGATTCATGAATGCCTACATTAAGTGCTACTATTGTATACATAGCACAATGTGCCACTCACACGATAGCTGCTATTTCATATAATTAAACTGCTCTACACTTAGTGTAAAGCCTCAAAACAAGGGTAAATGGCAGAATATGCTAATGGAGAACATTGACATCTGTGCAGTGACAGAGACCTGGTTCAAAGCTCCAGAGACCACCCCTGCATTACCAGGCTTCAATTCATACCACACCTTTCGGCCACCTAACCCAGAAAGAAGCACTAAAGGCGGAGGCGTGTCCATATTCATTAAGGATATCCACACCTCCAGGCTTGTTGCACAGCATAATGCATCCGAGATTATTCAAGTGCAACTAACTCTGGGCAAGACCGCAATCCAAATTGTAGCTTGCTACAGACCCCCCACCATGCCCCAGAATTCACACTCCTCATTTCTTGATACACTGGAAAGTATTAGGGTACAACCCAACACCCTAATAATGGACGATTTCAACTACCCCACCATTAACTGGGAAAACTGCTCATGTACCAACTCTTTGGTCAACGTTTTCTAGAATTCATAAATTCCAACGCCTTGGATCAACTTATTCACACCCCCACCAGGGGCAGCAATATCCTAGACCTGGTTATTACCAACATGGAAAACCTGTGTTCCACACCAGAGGTCAATTCCTCGTTGGTCAGATCCGACCACAAGCTAATCAGCCTAAACATCCACATCCCACCCCCAATTAGGGAAACAATTGAAAAAAACTTCTCCAAAGCCAACTTCACACTTCTTAAGACAGAAGTGGCAAACTTCATGACACCCATGCAGACAGACAATAGAGGTATGACTGCCGAATCCTACACAAATGCACTTTATAAGCACTTACACGAGTGCATGGATCATGCTATCCCTAATAGAACCAAGATGTTATCCTCCAAAAAAGGAAGCCAATCTGGTGGTCCTCTGCCATAAACAAACACTACAACAGAAGAAACTGTTGCAAAAAAAGAGTAAAATCCCATGACTGGAGGAACTCCCTGGTCAACCTCAGTAAGAAGCTGAGATCCCTCATAAAATCCTCCAAAGCTAGTTACGAAAACAAAATTGCCACTGACACTAAAGACAACCACAAAGCATTCTATAGCTATGTCAAGAATCTAAATGGGAACACTCAGATCTGGTCTGATTTACAGCACAATGGCACTAAATATACAGAACCAACTGATATTGCCAACATCCTAGCAGATAGGTTCAGTGCTAACTTTACCCCCCTCTCACCCCCTAGAGGACCCATCCCTATACCGGAAGAATGCAAAGTTCCTATAATCACGGCTGCACAGGTAAAAAACACACTCTCTAAAGCCAAGAACACAGCATCCATGGGACCTGACAATATCCCAGGCTGCATTCTGCATGAACTACAGAATGAATTGGCACCCTACCTAAGTACCATGTTCAATCATAGCCTCACCTCAGGCTTTGTACCCACTGAATGGCGCACCGCGATGGTTATCCCACTCCACAAAGGGGGAGCCATGACGGACCCCGCGAACTACCGCCCCATTAGCCTGATGAGCCTGGTCTGCAAGGCCATGGAACGTATCATTGTGGAATTCATAAACAAAGACATTGGTATTCTCCAAACTCTGGACCCTACGCAGTTTGGATTTGTAAAAGGCAGATCATGTCTCCTAAACCTGATTGACTTCTTTGAAGCAGTCACCAAAGCCATAGATGAGGGTAAAATGGTTCACACAGCTTATCTAGATCTCGTCAAGGCTTTCGATACCATCCCCCACTCTGGAATTATAGATAAGCTCACTAAACTAGGTATAAATTCCTATGTCATAAGATGGGTTGCCAACTGGCTCACAGACAGAACCCACACTGTGAAAGTAGCGGATTCCAAATCCGACATCAGACCAGTGACAAGTGGAGTACCACAGGGTTCAGTCCTGGGTCCTCTCCTGTTTGGTATCTACTTCTCTGAAGTGCAGGCCAACACAGAAGGTCTTTGGCTAACAAAGTTTGCAGATGACTGCAAACTAGGAGCCATAATCAAAACTCCTAACAATGTGGACAAACTACAAAAGGGCCTCACTGAGACAGATACCTGGTGTCAAAGCCATGGCCTGAAGCTCAATGCCAAAAGTGTATTGTCATCCCCTTTGGTAAAAACTCTGTACCCATGAACTACCACATAGCTGGTAGTCTACTTAATGCTGAAAATGTGATAAGAGACCTTGGGACACAGGTGGACAGTAGTCTCTCCTTTGATAATCACATCGCCACAGTGGTCAGGAAATCCTTCTACGTGGCTCATCTCATCACAAAAGGATTCTCATCCAGAAAAAAAGAGGTCATTGTTCCCCTCTACTCATCACTCATTAGACCCATTATAGAGTACAACGCCCCTTTTGGTATGTACCTCACAAGACATCTACAACAACTGGAAAGACCACAGAAATACCTCACAAAGAGGATTACTGGCCTCAAACAGATGCCCTATGCAGACCGTCTCAAAAAACTACAGCTTTACTCCATCGCATATCCCCTACTCAGGGGCGATCTCTGCCAAACATACAAAGCTATGTCAAACCCAGAGCTGTTGGACATGCTCCACTTAAAGATATCCCAATCCCTCCGAGCTGCATGCTCTAGGGACCTAAACCTTGTCAGCACAATAAACAGAACATGCTGGAGGGATAGATTCCTGTCCCAGAGACTTCCCATACTCTGGAACAGACTACCTATCTATGTCAAACAGAGCTCCTCATTAGCACTCTTAAAGAAAAATCATGATGATTGGATGGGAAATGGGAAATTCACCCCGGGGATCACGTCTGTGGCTCTGTTTGACAGGGGCACAGAAAAATCATTTTCTTGGGTGGCGAAAGCCAGGGTACATTCTTTGGCTGGGCTTGTATGGGTCCTAGGGCCGATAGCCTAGTACCTACCTATGAACCTATGAACCTATGAAAGCATAAGTAGCTGAACTGCCTGCTAATTAACCAATCCAACCTAGTAGAGCTATTCAGGAAGGTATAGAGTAATCATATACACTTAGTGTAGCCATTTGCCCTGAAATCCAGAACTCTTTTGATCCAGTCATGATTTACACCTACCTGAAAACGTTAAGAGCCTAAGCATGTACATAACTATTAAAACTGATGCTTACAAAAGTCCACAGCCTTCACCTAACCATGTAATGGCTATGTTCTCTTAGTATCAGACTGTGACAACCCCCAAGGACACATATTGTAGCAAAAGTATTAACAAGCTGAGTGTGAAACATGTATGGATAAGAAGGCGGTATCGAACTGATTACTGTCATATGCAAATATTTGCATATCCCTAAGATGGACAGTAATATCAGTAAATGTTTATATACTGATGTTTGCAATAAACACCACTGTATATAAACCAGTGAACAGGTCAATGGTAATATCTTTTGCACAAGTACAGCAATAACCAATACTTAAAAATCTACTTTGACTATATTACTAAGAATACTAACAGAAATAAGATTATTAACAATTACATAAGCAGTCATTTGCAAATGAGTAGGAGTGATCAATAAAAACATTAATTCTGCAATACATTTATATTAAGGCAAATGTCTGAGTAAGCAAGCATTAGCTATCCACTCTGGGCATCAGACATATATGCATGCAACACTAAGTCACAAAGAAATGTGCAAAGGGCAGGGTACAGTCATCAATACATGCACAGGGTGTGTCGGGGGGGGGGGTACAGGAAGACAAGCCTGACACTTAGAAGTCTGTGTGTACAAGTAAAAAAAATGTATTAATTAATTACCCATTTGTCAAGGACAGTAGCAAGATATGTATCTCCATCAACAGTAGTGTTTAGATCACATGTGTGTGTGTGTGTGTGTGTGTGTGTGTGTGTGTGTGTGTGTGTGTGTGTGTGTGTGTGTGTGCTTATGTTATGGGTAAGATTTTGTAGAATATATGTGTGTCTGCATGAACACAATCAAGCACTGTGCTAACACTATGTCCTGGCATCATCCCAGACAGGTGTGAGCCATGCATGGTATACCAGTCAGCTCAGCATCATCACTCCCATCCATGAAAACTACATCTGCCAAGAGTTGCTCTGCTAGTTCTATGGCCCTGGCTAGAAGTTTGGGTGCTTCAAGAATGTGAGTGATGTCTGCCGGATGAGCTCTCATCACAATTATGTCCAGGACCATGCGAATACTGCCATGGTTGCTGGAACCATAGAGCAAGGGGGAGGGGGCACCCCCCATACTTTTACAGCTGCAAGACCCATTGGAAAAAAAATAATGAATAATTAATGTGGATTCATGCACGAAAGTTAAAGGAGGACCCATGCATCACACGCTAATGTGGTTTGTGAGCTAGCTGTTGTTGTTCTCTTATTGCTGTATGTTACATGAGTTATTGCTGCTGCCATGTGTTACAGGAGTTATACTGCCACTGCCATGTGTTACAGGGGGTATGCTGCCACTGCCATGTGTTACAGGGGGTATGCTGCCACTGCCATGTGTTATAGGAGGTATGCTGCCACTGCTCTGTGTTATAGGAGGTATGCTGCCACTGCCATGGGTTATAGGAGGTATGCTGCCACTGCCATGTGTTACAGGAGTTATACTGCCACTGCCATGTGTTATAGGAGGTATGCTGCCACTACCATGTGTTACAGGGGGTATGCTGCCACTGCCATGTGTTATAGGAGGTATGCTGCCACTGCCATGCGTTATAGGAGGTATGCTGCCACTGCCATGTGTTATAGGAGGTATGCTGCCACTGCCATGTGTTACAGGAGGTATGCTGCCACTGCCATGTGTTACAGGGGGTATGCTGCCACTGCCATGTGTTACAGGGGGTATGCTGCCACTGCCATGTGTTATAGGAGGTATGCTGCCACTGCCATGTGTTATAGGAGGTATGCTGCCACTGCCATGTGTTACAGGGGGTATGCTGCCACTGCCATGTGTTATAGGAGGTATGCTGCCACTGCCATGTGTTATAGGAGGTATGCTGCCACTGCCATGTGTTACAGGAGGTATGCTGCCACTGCCATGTGTTACAGGGGGTATGCTGCCACTGCCATGTGTTACAGGGGGTATGCTGCCACTGCCATGTGTTATAGGAGGTATGCTGCCACTGCCATGTGTTATAGGAGGTATGCTGCCACTGCCATGTGTTACAGGAGGTATGCTGCCACTGCCATGTGTTACAGGAGGTATGCTGCCACTGCCATGTGTTACAGGGGGTATGCTGCCACTGCCATGTGTTATAGGAGGTATGCTGCCACTGCCATGTGTTATAGGAGGTATGCTGCCACTGCCATGTGTTATAGGAGGTATGCTGCCACTGCCATGTGTTACAGGAGGTATGCTGCCACTGCCATGTGTTATAGGAGGTATGCTGCCACTGCCATGTGTTACAGGAGTTATGCTGCCACTGCCATGTGTTACAGGAGTTATGCTGCCACTGCCATGTGTTACAGGAGTTATGCTGCCACTGCCATGTGTTACAGGGGGTATGCTGCCACTGCCATGTGTTACAGGGGGTATGCTGCCACTGCCATGTGTTATAGGAGGTATGCTGCCACTGCTCTGTGTTATAGGAGGTATGCTGCCACTGCCATGTGTTACAGGAGGTATGCTGCCACTGCCATGTGTTACAGGAGTTATGCTGCCACTGCCATGTGTTACAGAAGGTATGCTGCCACTGCCATGTGTTACAGGAGGTATGCTGCCACTGCCATGTGTTGCAGGAGTTATGCTGCCACTGCCATGTGTTACAGAAGGTATGCTGCCACTGCCATGTGTTACAGGAGGTATGCTGCCACTGCCAGGTGTTACAGGAGGTATGCTGCCACTGCCATGTGTTACAGGAGGTATACTGCCACTGCCATGTGTTACAGGAGTTATGCTGCCACTGCCATGTGTTACAGGAGGTATGCTGCCACTGCCATGTGTTACAGGAGGTATGCTGCCACTGCCATGTGTTACAGGGGGTATGCTGCCACTGCCATGTGTTACAGGGGGTATGCTGCCACTGCCATGTGTTATAGGAGGTATGCTGCCACTGCCATGTGTTATAGGAGGTATGCTGCCACTGCCATGTGTTACAGGAGGTATGCTGCCACTGCCATGTGTTACAGGGGGTATGCTGCCACTGCCATGTGTTATAGGAGGTATGCTGCCACTGCCATGTGTTATAGGAGGTATGCTGCCACTGCCATGTGTTACAGGGGGTATGCTGCCACTGCCATGTGTTATAGGAGGTATGCTGCCACTGCCATGTGTTACAGGAGGTATGCTGCCACTGCCATGTGTTATAGGAGGTATGCTGCCACTGCCATGTGTTACAGGAGGTATGCTGCCACTGCCATGTGTTACAGGAGTTATGCTGCCACTGCCATGTGTTACAGGAGTTATGCTGCCACTGCCATGTGTTACAGGGGGTATGCTGCCACTGCCATGTGTTACAGGGGGTATGCTGCCACTGCCATGTGTTATAGGAGGTATGCTGCCACTGCTCTGTGTTATAGGAGGTATGCTGCCACTGCCATGTGTTACAGGAGGTATGCTGCCACTGCCATGTGTTACAGGAGTTATGCTGCCACTGCCATGTGTTACAGGAGGTATGCTGCCACTGCCATGTGTTACAGGAGGTATGCTGCCACTGCCATGTGTTGCAGGAGTTATGCTGCCACTGCCATGTGTTACAGAAGGTATGCTGCCACTGCCATGTGTTACAGGAGGTATGCTGCCACTGCCAGGTGTTACAGAAGGTATGCTGCCACTGCCATGTGTTACAGGAGGTATACTGCCACTGCCATGTGTTACAGGAGTTATGCTGCCACTGCCATGTGTTACAGGAGGTATGCTGCCACTGCCATGTGTTACAGGAGTTATGCTGCCACTGCCATGTGTTACAGGAGTTATGCTGCTGCGTTCTGTTGGTGCTGCCAGAGCCAGAGGCAAGCTGGTGAGGAGAGTTTTGTCCTTTTATTTGCAGGAGTTATGCTGCCCCCCAAGTGCTGATCATTGCTCATCTTCCAAGAGTTGCCCAGCCACCTAATGCATTTTGAAGTTGATCTAATACTGTATGATTCCATTTGCTCATTACTAAATAGTTCTTTCTTGTCACCTTTTCTTTTGAGAGTCTTCAAAGCATCAAATTGTATTAATCGTGTAATCTTGATTTATGGAAACTGAGTGCCTAATGTTGAAATCACTGTTTAAAAAATGTATATTTGAGATTTGATAAGTAACTATTCACAAAAGATCATGGAATTATGAGGTGTTTTGTATAGTGCAACAGCTTTAGTTTCTATGTTATAAATCCCAATATTTATTTAAGATTTGTTTTGCGGGGGGTCCAGGAAGACAGTTATTAAGTATTATTTCATTTTCAATGTGGTGTCTGTACGTTTTGCATTTTCTATTTACAGTGATTTCACTGACATCCTGCCCATATCCTAACATTTTATCAAACCTAGTTAAAACAGCGGCAACACCTTCAAGAATCCAGTTCTCTGAAACAGGCTTAATTAAGCCATTAACTTTTTTAGTTAACTGCTGAAAAGATATTTACTTTTTGCATTTCCTCTCATGAAACATTACCAGTTAATTACGATACCATTTTTTTATGTGTAGTGCAGGGACGTCATTCCTCACTACCCTTGTGCATAGTTCAGTGTTGACAGTAGGGTAGTCTTTCTCTGAAAAGTTAGTTTATAATCCTGATAATAATTCCCTCACTCATTTATTTTACTTATTTATTTTAAATTTGTTGACTGGGATAGTCTGACTGGATACTTGTCTATTTTCAACGGAGGCCCGAGGAGAAAAACTCCATACATACATACAGCAAAACTGTTACATTAAACAAGTTAAAGCACTGTTACAGATTCATTCTGTCATATATAAATCTGATTTGTTATAGTATATCAATTAGGAAGCAATGTAGGGGTGGTCAAAAGACCTCTTTAGCACATTTATATTGCCAGAGTTAGTCAGGATTAGAGCTAGGACATAGCCATTGCCTTTTAAAGTGCTGTTTTAGACTTTTTTTGAATTGGGTTAGAACAGGTTCCCATATAATACATTACCATCCCCTTTCATTCCCTGTTTACTTCCAGTTAGTTGCTTATCTAATGGTGTATCTGGCTAGGCCAACATTTTTGAAAATGGTTAATATGCATTTCTCCAGTGAGAACAATGTCTCATCAAAACTTCTCTACATTGAGCCATTGCTGGGATACACTCTGTCTGATTCACAGCCACAAACTAGGTAAAGTGTATTATCATAGGATGAATGAATCAATGAGCACAAAGCTACTGATAGAAGTAAATCTATGGAGTGCAGAGCCTGACGGAGTGTTCTAGTAGTCAACTAATCAAGTTCCTATCCCTTCTGCTTCTTCATCCTGTATTCTGTCAACTCTGTTGATGCCTGAATCTTTTTATTCACTTGTATGCTTTTACTGCCTCTGACAGTATAGTCATCAACCTGCCACCTTTCACAGTATAGTCATCAACCTGCCACCTTTCATGTGGAAAATAACAGTCTTCTTATTCAGAAATGAATTCTTCTCCCCCTACACACACACACACACACACACACACACACACACACACACACACACACACACACACACACACACACACACACACACATGCATATCTACACACACACACACACACACACACACACACACACACACACACACACACACACACACACACACACACACACACACACACACACACACATACCTTTCCAGTTCATCTCTGTGCCTCTCATTTGCACTACAGCAGTGAGATGCATCGATATCACACATGCTGTAGATAGCCTTCTGCCTTCGACATTCCAACCCTGACTATGATGCTGGTGACATGGTTTCAACATATAAGGTAAGGAGACAGAAATGCTTGCCAGTATGACAGAACTGAATGTTTTCTGGACTTCTGCCCCACAGTGAGATGACAGTGCGAGTCACTTCATTCTGGAATGGTAGCTATGTGGTATTGCTGACACCAGTGGCATTCACACAGTGTAACTAGAGCAACAGTGGGAACCTGGAATCTGTCTCTTTAAGCCATAATATCACTAAGCAGTCTATATCCCTTCCCAGGAAATTTAAATAGGCATATCCTGTCATTTAATCAGCCATGAATGAGGGCTGTTCATCCTGCAATCCTCTCCACCTGTTAGAAATGTGCATATATTTAGTTGCTCATTTTCTTGTTTTCTTAGTAAGCAAACAATTTTGGTAGGATTTTGCAATGTAAACATCATATCAATGCCAGAATTGTGAAAGCCACATTTTCAAGACCACTGCTGTGAAGGTAGAGTAATTTTTTTTTTAATCCCAAGCTGCAACAACTCAGGATAAAAGGTACAGTAGGAAAAGCCTTCTGCATTGGGGGGGGGGGTGAAGACTTCCAAGCAAAGTAGCTGTCAAAAACTATGTTCAAGACCCTTTATACATATGGTTTCAGAACAGGATTTCCATAATTTCAGATTTTGTTGCAATGACACCCACCATTTTTAGCCATGGCACAAGTGTCAAAGATAAGGATAAATGCAGCATGTTTGAAACATTTGAAGTAGTCAATTACTTTGCATGCTTTTATGTGAGGGTCTGTATCACATAACAAACAAACTCGCAAGATCCTTCATGCAAATGGTTTCAGAACAGTGATTTCCATAATTTCTGATTTTGGGCAAATATATCCTAATACCATTTGTAGCCATGGCACACATTTCAAGAATGAGGATAAATGCAAAATGTATGAAAAGTCTGAACTAGTCATTCACTTTGCATGGTTTTATATGAGGGAATGTATCACCTAATAAAAACAGTCACAATAAAAACATGCAGTCTACACAAAGGCTGGTGGATTGTAATGACAGACGTGTGAGTGGCCTTTTATGGTTGAAATTTTCTCAAATGGGTAGTCTTGTCATTATTGGTTCGTGCATTTTGTTTCATTGCTTACTAGAAAACTGTTCAAAACTACAAATTTAGAACACATTCTAACAAGTGGTGCTGCATTATACAAGGAATATAATTTAATACAATCAGGTTAATACAATCAAGAAGGTGAGTCAAAGAAAGCATACATGTGTGATGCCCGTGCCCTGGCCTAGCAATCAAGGAGTCTCAATCCTCACCGCTAACACCAGTGAGGGGCATCCATATAGGGAAAGGATAATAAATACACACACAGTAAAGTGCAATTTCCCTTAAGAGCACACAGAGATCACAGTCAGTCTAGGGCTGGTCTCTCCCTTTTCATTCAGGTTCCCAATAAGACTCCCCACTGGCACAGCTATAGGGTCCAGATCTCAGCCTAGTGGGCAAGCTAAAATGTCCAGCTCCCTCTCTGTCCAACCAGTGCTTCGTGTCCCTGCCCATGTATCTGACACACACACACACTTTGAGATAAGAGTTATATACAACCACACAGACACTCCTGGGGAAGGCTGCCACAGGTTCTCCAGCTGTGCCCCTTTTACCCAGACTATACAGTAGAAATCACTGCCACCACCCAGCTAACATTTATCAGCTACTCAAAGGCCCTTACAAAGGGTGTCCAATTTTTACTGTGCAATATTATTATCCAAATGGTAAGTGTGACTGAACAGTCAAGGCTTATTAGAGTGACTTGGTACAGTATCACTATATACATGCAATGTACTCTAGAGCTTAAATTAACTCTACATAAAACAACCACAGTTGGAAGGTTTACAAATATTTAATAGTAAATAATAACAACACAAGACAATACTTCTTACTTCACAGTGCTAGTCAAGAGTTCAGAGATCACAGAGAAATACTTAAAATAATACAGTAGCAAAAGTTCTGACATCACAGAAAAACAAACTAGTCTAATCTTCCTATTTCCTAGCTATATCTAAGAGAAAATACAATTCTAAATAACTTACGTATAGAGCAAAGCAGTGCTGGTGATGTTGGATGTTCTCAAGACAAAATGCTCTGAGCCCTCTGATTCTCCCTCTTTAAATTGATAACACAGAGCTGCTTCACATTAAATCATTCTTCACGCTTTTCTGGTGTTCCCAGGCTAATAGAAACTACATTTACATTCTTTACACCTGGTCAGAAACCAGAGCAATAAAGGACATTTATACATGCAAATTCTAGCCATTAACTCTGGTCTTAAAACAATAGGCAGGATGCCTCCCTCTAGACATATCGGCTCCAAATTTTGACATCAAAGACAGTCATAAAATGCTTGACTTAGCTTTCTTACAGCAGCGTGCACTGTTACATTTTTGCAGTTCAATATGCAATGCAGTCTTTTCACATTTAAGAGAACAAGCCTATAGCTTACACTAATATTTACAAATGACAGAATTATCTACAAAATTTTATCTGGCTAGGCTGGCAGCCTTCACCTATCTTCACAAAATGTATGCTTGCTCACAGGATGCAGGAGATCAAAATAGAGGAAGAGACCAGTCACCAATGGAGTCCCCCATGGTTCAGTGCTGAGACTTTTTCTGTTTGGCATATACATCTCAAACGTGAAAGGAAATACCAAAGGGCTTTGGCTGACTTAGTTTGAGATGACTGCAAGTTAGGAGCAGTTATTGAATCCCCAAATGACTTAACCATCATGCAGGAAGGTTTGTCCCAAACAACAACTGGTGCCAGAATCATGAAATGAAGCTAAACTCCAAGAAATATATTACTGTATCCATTGGGAAGTCATCTACTCCAGGGAACTGCCAAATTGACAATGCCCCCTGAGGACTGACCCAGTTGTTTGGCATTTGGGAACTTGTGTGTACAGTTACCTAACTTTTGACCAACATGTACCCAGAGTCACAAGAAAGTCTTTCTATATTGCACAGCTTATAAACAAATTGATTGTGACTAGATCTAGAGATATTATTGTCCCCCCTTTACAAAGCCCTCATTAGGTCAATCATTTTGTATAACGCCCACTTTGGCATGTATCTGTCCAAACCCATGCAACAATTAGAATACCCACAGAGATACCTTACTAAAAAGATACAAGTCCTAAACAATAGGTCTTACATGGACCACCTGAAAGATTTATCACTATATTGAGTATCCTACAGAGTGCTTAAAGGTGACATGTCTGGCATACAGGGCATCCTCCGACTTAATACAGATGGAACTACTGAACATCAGCAACTCAAATGGCATCAGAAATACTCATTCCAGGTATCTAAACTGAATGTTTTGGAGAGATAGATATATATCACAGAGGCTACCACTGTTCCAGAACAGACTATCCATTCAAGTAAAACAAAGCTCATCCCTGTCCATATTCAAATGCAACTTTGATCTAAGGATGGGTAATAGAAAATGTACTCCAGGATTGCCCCTCATGCCACTACTGGATAAAGACAGTTCCTAAATGCTGCATCACTTACATGGGTCCCCTCAAATTATTCATAGTATAATCACAGTTATTCTCACTAGGGCTAACATACAATAATAATAATGTTAATTCAAGCACCAAAAGGGAAACTGGAGAAGCTTAAAATGTCCTCCAAGTGAAACTATGTTGTGGTAGTAAATAGGTTTAAAAATTGCCCTTTTTAGATCACTAAGTGCCCCTCTCACCCTCTGCCTCCCTGTCTTCAACAGCTAATGCAGCAGTGGACATAGCACCATTAATGGAGCAGGATCTTGCACAACCATATCGGCTAATTTCAGATGCTGTAGTAGCTCTCCAGCCACATGGATGCTGACCTTACCCCAGCAGACATTCCATTGCAGACACTGCCTAATCCAGTTTGTCATTCATCCTGTCCAAGGAGTCACTCACATAGTTTAGGCAGTCCTACATGTCAGAATGCACATTTTATACTAGCACTATCTCTTCTGAGGCCCTTGTTGAACATGCCCATGCTATCATGATGGTCCTACATATAAGTAGTGTGACAGTTGCTAACAGCAACATCTGGATGAGGTTGGGCAGCAGGCCTCCTCTGAGCACCTCTACCGACCTGCCTGTGTGTAACTTTGCCCTGATAGTGGCTACTGGGACAATCAGTTCAGAAACTAGAGTAACCACACTACCTCGATTAACTGTGTCACCCTTAACCTGTCCTTTATCTGAGGTATCTGTGCCATGGATATCTGTAAGCATATTGACTGTGCACAAAATGTTATTAGAGGATATTGCAAGCACAACCTCATTGTCAGACTGACACTCAGCACCCCCAGACTGTGCCTCTTCATTGCTGCCACCATCATCAGAGTCTACCGATACTCTGATATCAGGTGGTAGGAGTTCCACAGTGCCACTAGCAGGATCACTTATGATAACAAGTCATCAACACAGCAAAGAGAGAAATGGAATACAAATTGATCAAACGTGTATGTAAAATATATTGAAAAATAGATGGAAATGTAATTGAGAAATAACTTTCATTTGTACATTCATCTACCTTATGTTCATTAAGAATATAATAGGAGTACTTACCATGCACAGGTGATCACGCAAACTGAAAACTAGATGTGCCTACATATAAGAAAGGGCAATGAATCATGGCTGATAAGCATCATAATACAAATGACACAAGAAACATGTGCACATACATATTTTACATATGAGATATCTACTTCAATGAGAATAGTTTAATTACATTGCATATTGGGAAGTTCTGCAGTAGACACACTTGAGTTGTCTTCCACATTAGCTGCAACATCAATGATTCTGTGTGAACCCTGTGCTGAGCTGTTTGGCTTTCTGACACTGGACAAGAACTCCTCTGTTTCAGTCAGTGGTTTGGTAGCAGGACCACCCTCTGTAGCCATACATTCTTGGTCAATTGCACTCACCCTACATCTCACTTTTGTGATCATGTCAGTGGCCCTATGTTTTGTTTTTTGGATATGTACTGCTATGACCTCTTAACACATTTATGTCATTGACTACCTGCTACCAGATATGATCATGGATGGATTTGACACTTCTGCCTCTTGCTAACAGGAATGACCAGTAGTGATGTAGTGCCTGGATGTTCATTTCATTGTCATCATCAC
Source organism: Protopterus annectens (assembly GCF_019279795.1). NCBI lineage: Eukaryota > Metazoa > Chordata > Ceratodontiformes > Protopteridae > Protopterus > Protopterus annectens. Next base: position 79,210,079 of record NC_056745.1, on the reverse strand, counting down.
TGTATGGTTATTTGCTGGGTACAGATGTATTGGGCACCATAGTCCTGTATGAGAGGAAACATAAAAGGAAAAAATATATAAGTAAGTCACAACTGATTGTTCACAAAACAAATATCTATGAATATATCCACCCATCATACACAAAATATTTGAAAATGTAATGCCACATATGAATATACCCAACTTGTATTTTTTTATTTATTTTTTATTTATTTATCATTTGTTGACCGGGAAAGTCCGACTAGGTTCCACAGAACCTATTTTCAGCGGAGGCCCGGGGAGAAATGCTCCAGATGCATCTCTTTGGAATGTTCATTAAGAATATAAGAGGAGTACTTACCATGCGCAGGTGATCACGCAAACTGAAAACTAGATGTGCCTACATATAAGAAAGGGCAATGAATCATGGCTGATAAGCATCATAATACAAATGACTTAACTTAAACTTAATACGGAATCCCACCCCAAGGGAAAAAAAAAGAAAGTAAATGACAAACAATGCTAAAAATACATCAGGAGGGCAACAGTTGTGTAACACTCTACTGCCTTGCAGCATTAACAAAATAAAGTACAGTTTTTAAGGTAAAATGGATAAAACTTCTCTGGGGTTTCCACTTCCATGTAGGGCAGCCAGGTATATATCACAGGCTTAACATAATGTTGTGGGCTAATAATGAAAAACTGCTGACCTTGCTAATACGTAATACAATATTATTCTGTAATAACTGGCCAGCTTTCCAGATAAAACTTTCTATAAATATCCGTAACATTCTTTAGAAACATTTTTAATGGTCAGTAACTAATTGATATACATGGCTATGCACCAACTATGGAGGAAAATTCAAACAGTAAACTAATATGTGTATTGTGAATTGCAATCCATCATTAAGTTTAAAATAAAGCAACTGGTGAAAAAAAAAACAGCAGCATACCTTTGCAGCAATTCAGTTGTTAAACTACAAACAAGTTTTGAAAGCAAATATCAGTATCAAGATTTCTTAATCAAAACAACCTCCCTTACTACAATACAAGTTCCTGAGTACTGAACACTGTGAATACGTAAATGATGTATGAATTTATCAGCATTCATAAATTCCATAATCTGCACTAAATGCAGGACAGGTACAATGTTTAAAGGACCTACATGATGGTGTCCACATGCCCTGGCAGTACAAGGATGAGCATTGTGAAGTGTTATCTGCTAAGAGCTTGCACATGTGAGTGATTAGTCTAACTGCAAGAATAATGAGGGTGTGAAGACTGGTAGAGAAGGGGTGAAGGCTGCCAGCCTAGTCAAATAGAATTTGATACATAATTCTATCATTTGTAAATATAAATATAAAACACAGGCTTGTTTCTTAAATGAAAGAAAACACTGTAAAATGTGAACTTCAAGATTGTAGCAACATTGCCAAGCATTTCAAATCTTCTTTGAAATTAAAATTATGTTTTGTATGTCCTTTGAAGTTAGAATTTGGAGTTGAGTCTGGAGTAAGCATCCTGCCTATTGTTTTAAGTCTAAAGTTAATGACCCATAATTTACATGTGGAATGTCCTTTATTGCTCTAAGTGTAAAAGAATGTAAATGCAGTTTTGGTGTGGCCTGGGAACTCCAGACTAAGTGTCAAAATTATGTAATGTGCATACTGGGAAAACCTAAGTGTCAAAATGATGTAATCTGGGAGGGCCTAGCAGAGATGTATGTTAGTGATTTTAAAAGCTATTGCTCAAAGAGAGACTGTAAGAATTTTTGTCTGACTATTTAACTTAGCACTGCCTTGCTCTATGTAAGTAAGTTACTTTAGAAGTATGTTTTCTTGTAGAAATAGCTAGGACTATAAAGATTAGACAAGTGTTTTCTGTTATGTCAGAACTGTACTACAGAATTATTTTAAGTTTCTGTGTGATCTCTGACCTCTTGAGTAGCATTGTATTGTAATAGCATTGTCTTGTGTTTTAATTATTTATTATTAAATATTTTAAACCCTTTTCAACTGTGGCTGGTTTGTGTAGAGATAAGTTAGCTCTAGAGTACATTGCATATTTATAGAGTTTACTGTCTAATGCTACCACTTGGATAATAATATTGCACAGTAATAATTGGACACCCCTTTTAAGGGCCTTTGGGTAGCTGATAAGTATTAGCTGGTGATGGCAGTAATTACTACCATATAGTCTTGGTAAAGGGGCACAGCTGGAGAATCTGTGTCAGCCTTTCCCAGGAGTGTCTGTGAAGTTGTTTAAATACTTATCTCACAGTGTGTGTGTGTGTGTGTGTGTGTGTGTGTGTGTGTGTGTGTGTGTGTGTGTGTGTGTGTGTGTCGGCTACTTGAGCAGGGACACGAAGCACTGGTTGGACAGAGAGGGTACTGGAAGTTAACTTGCCAGCTAGGCTGAGATCTGGACCCTATAGCTGTGCCAGTGAGGAGTCTTATTGGGGAGCAAGGGAGCAACCAGCCCCAGACTGACTGTGATCTCTGTGTGTACTTAAGGGAAATGGTACTTTATTGTGTGTATTTGTTATCCTTTCTTCTTATATGAGATGCCCTCTCTAGTGTAGTGGTGAGGATTGAGGTTCCTTGATTGCTGGGCCAGGGCACGGCCGTCACATGTGGTTTGCAGTGGTGGGATCCACTTCACATTTGTGGTGGCGGTGGATATCCATATCACATATTAATTAGTTGGCAAATACTAATTGGCTTGTAGTGGTGTGGGTAGAGTGAATCCTGTAGCTTATGTACAGTGATCTCTGAAGGTGTTTTGTACTCTAAATCAGCCACGTAGTGAATACTCAGAGTTCAGATCACAATTGTTTTATTTCTTTTGTTAGCTTAGTTAGTCAGGGTGAGCAGGCAGCATGTCAGCAGAGGAGTATGGAAAGCTGACAAGGAGCCAGCTGGTGGAGATGTGCCAGGCTAGGGGACTGGTGCATGGAAACCTGACTAAGGCAGACCTGATTGCAGCCTTGGGTACAGCTGCATCCGAAAACAGCATCCAGGAGTATGATCAGACTGGCAGTGGAGATACAATATCCTCAGAGAATGGACAGCTCAGCCTTACTGCAGTGGACTTAAAAATCTAGCTGGAGCTAAAGAGACTTGAGTTGGAGGCCAGGCATTTGGCAATAGAAGCCGAAGAAAAGGAACATCAGAAGAGGCATGAGAGGGAAATGCTGACTCTTCATCAGAATCATGAAGGTAATGGGGAAGGGAGTAACTGGACCCCAGAAGCACAACAGGTCAGTAAATTTCTTCTGAAATTTAAAGAGGGGGATAATTTTGATAGTTTCATTCATATGTTTGAGAGGGTATGCAAGCAGTATAGTGTTGACCAAAGGCTCTGGGTATGGTTCCTGACCCCCTTACTCCATGGGAAAGCTGTAACTTTTCTGGCAAAAATGCCTGACACTGTTTTGATTATACTGCTGTAAAAAATGTCTTTTAACTGTTTTATGCTAACACCTGAAAAGTATAGGAAAAATTTTCATGAGCATGGGCACAAGGCAAATGAAAATGTATGTGAATATGTTGCTGAACTGAGCACTTATTTTCCTAGATGGGTGAGTGGATGTCAGGTCACCACATTTAAAGGGCTGGCAGACCTTTTGGTGAGGGAACAAGCCCTTAGCACTTTGCCTGAGGACATGAGGATCTGGTTAGCTGATAGACAATGTGCTACTTCAGATGAATTGGGGAAGAAGGGAGACCTATACCTGGCCATCAGGGCAGCCTTGCACAGGAAGGGGACCCCAAGTACTGCTTATGGGTCTAAAAAAACCCATGGTGGGCAGCACAGACTACCCCAACAGAATCTGCCAGTAGCAAAGGAAGCCATTAGTCCAGATATACATCCTGGAGCTAGGGTTAAATGTTTTGAATGCAACCAGTGGGGCCATGTGGCATACGGGTGTTCAGGGAGGCAAGGTGGGGAACCAAAGGTGAGGGTGCCAGTAAGTGGGAAAGACAAAATGCCAATATTAGGTTGTCTTGAGATAACAGGGGTACTAAACTACCATCCTGCAGATGTCCTGAGAGGGAAGGATTTGGATGAGGCAGTACCATGTACTTATGCAGTTACACTCAGTGAGGCTAGGAGACAAGCATGTGGGTCTGGTAGCCTGGGGGAGACCCAGACAGACTGCATACTTGCAGCCAGGACTGCTGAGGTGATTACTTCAGGGAGTGAGCTACGCTGTAGCAGTGAGACTGAATGTGAGCCACAGCTGCTTGTGGGTACTGATGTTCCATTGGACAGGGTAACTGCAAAGGTAGAGGTGAGTAGTAGTACCCAGGCTGACAGTGAGGCATCACTGTCAGAGGATGCCAGACTTGCTGTGAAGGGGAGCTGGGAAGGGTTACAAGGACAGTTGAGACAGGCTCAACTCACAGACCCTATATTGCAAGGCCTGAGGCAGGTAGATAGGGAAGCACCTGATTCTCAAGGAAAGGGGGAATCTGTATACTGAGACAAAGGGTTACTATACAGAGAGTGGACCCCTGAGGGAGGGCTAGAAGGTGAGAGAGTACAGCAGTTGGTAGTGCCTAGAGCCTACCATCTGGTGCTTCTAGCCATAGCCCATGATATTCCCTTTTCAGGTCATATTGGCATAAAACATACAAAGAGGCATATTATGCAGAACTTCTGTTGGCCTGGAATTTCCAGAGATGTAACAGGGTACTGCAGGACCTGTGAGCAGTGCCAAAAGGAAGGCAAGGCAGGAGACAAGGTGAGAGCTTCTTTGATGCCTTTGCCTGTGATTGAGGAGCCATTTCAGAGGGTAGCTATGGATATTGTGGGCCCTCTGAGTACCCCAATTTCCACAGGGAAAAATTATATCCTAGTGGTAGTGGATTATGCTACACAATACCCTAAGGCAGTGGCTTTGTCCTCCATTGAGGCATAGAAGGTGCCAAATGCTTTGTTAGAGATTTTCAGCAGGGTAGGTTTCCCAAAAGAAATACTGTCTGACAGAGGTGCCAATGTCCTGTCAGACCTGCTGGTTTGTTTGTGGAAGTCCTGTGGGATGAAGCACATGAAGACCACCCCCTACTATCCCCAGACTAATGGACTTGTTGAGAGATTAAACTCTACAATCAAGTCCATGCTATGGGCATTTGCAGGTCAATTTAAGAGGGAGTGGGACAAATATTTGCCCCATCTGTTGTTTGCTTACATAGAAGTTCCCCAGGAATCCACAGGTTTCTCGCCCTTTGAGTTGCTGTATGAGCATAGGGTGAGGGGACTTCTAGATTTAATCTGAGATGAGTGGGAAGGTGAGTGTGAGTCTCACAAGAAGTCTGTTGTGGCATACATCCTAAACCTCAGGACAAGGCTCAGGGAACTCATGGGCTTGGCCCAGGAAAACCTGGTAGAAGCCCAACAACAGAAAAAGGTGTGGTATGACAGGAATGCTCGAGCTAGAGAGGGTATACTATCACATGTTCGTTTGTCTGTTAGATGAATGAACTATGTGCGAAATCCACATAGCAGAACCATTTGGGTGATCACCACAGTGTCAAAGCTGACAAGAGCGAATGGCCGCTGTTGTCAGCTCCAACATTGCAGTGCAGATTGCACTATAGTGGGGATGGGGAAATATAGCCTTACCCTCGTCACTGTAGTGCGATCTTGGAGTTTGTATATATAAGTAGGGTGGGTGTGGGGTGCAGGGGGGCTTGCCCCCTGCAAAAACCAGTTGTAGTATGTTGCGTGGGTAGAAGCATTTCAGTGTAGTCGACTTTTTTGAAATTCGACTGCACTAAAATGCTCATTTCGACATTTACACTGTTCGGTGTACAGATTTCCGAACATTTGGTTTGGACATCTGTACATTCGAACAATGTTATGTCGAACATGTGATAGTAAACTGCTAGAGAGTATGCTGTGGGGCAGCAGGTAATGGTTCTCTTTCCTGTCAGACACAACAAACTGCAAGCAGCTTGGGAGGGACTCTACAAGGTGGTAAGAAAGGTAAATGATGTTAACTACATGGTGGAACTGCTAGGCAGAAGGCCGGGGCACAAATTCTACAATGTTAACATGATGAAACCTTACCATGATAGGGTGGCCCTTGTACTGAGCATTTGCAGTGGATTGCAGGAGGAGTCTGAAGGAGATCTGGGGACTGATCTCCTCAGTGAGGCTTGGGCTGACACCTCAATGGAAGGGGTAGCAATATCCCAGCAGCTATCTCCTACCCAGGTTCGAGAAATCCGAGCAGTGTTGCAGGGATTTGAGGACATGTTCACTGGGAAACCAGGGTGCACTCACCTGGTGCAGCACCAGGTGGATACAGGACCCCAAAGGCCTATTAGGCAGGCCCCTTAATAGGGTGCCTGAGAGAGTCAGACAGACCCTGAGGGAGGAGGTACAGGAGATGTTGGAACTAGGGGTGATTCAAGAGTTCAACAGTCCCTGGGTCTCCCCAGTGGTTCTGGTGCCAAAGATGGATGGCAGCACCAGGTTCTGTGTGGACGACAGGAAATTAAATAGTCACACAGAGTTGGATGCTTACCCCATGCCTAGGACAGATAAGGCCCTAGAGCAGCTGTCTGGGGCTAAGTATCTTACAACCATTGATCTTACCAAGGGTTACTGGCAGGTGCCCTTGACTCTCAGTGCTAGAGAGAAGTCAGCCTTTGTGACTCCTTTTGGCTTGCATGAGTTCACAAAGATGCCCTTTGGGATGAAGAATGCCCCAACAACTTTCCAGAAGCTGGTAGATCATATCCTAGCAGAAGCAGGAGGGTTTGCCCTTGCTTACCTAGATGATATTGCCATCTACAGCCATTCCTGGCCAGAGCACCTTCAGCATGTCAGGGAGGTGCTGGCCAGACTAAAGAGGGCAGGGTTGACCATTAAGCCAAGCAAATGTCAGGTCAGTATGGCAGAGGTCTCCTACCTAAGACATAGAGTGGGGAGTAGTAAGAGAAGGCCAGAACCTTCCAAAGAGGAAGCTATTCAGGCATGACCTGCACCTGTTACCAAAAAGCAAGTAAGGGCATTTTTAGGGACAGCAGGGTACTATAGAAAGTTCATCCTCAGTTATAGTACCATAGCTGCTCTCCTCACAGACCTGACAAGGAAGAACAGGCCATATGAGATAGTGTGGACCCCAGCATGTGAGCAGGCATTCCAGAAGCTTAAAGAAGCTTTGGGAGGACCCCCTGTATTAACCAGTCCAGATTACAGCAAATAATTTGTTGTGTAAGTGGATGCTTCAAACCATGGAGTGGGGGCTGTACTTAGCCAAATTTCTTCAGAGGGAGATGAGCACCCAGTGGTTTATCTCAGTCATAGACTCAAACCCAGGGAGGAATGCTATGCAGCTGTAGAAAAGGAATGTGTAGCCATAGTGTGGGTACTGCAGAATCTTCAGCCTTACCTGTATGAAAGAAAATTCACTGTTATGACAGACCACAACTCTCTAACTAGGTTAAACAGAGCCAGTCAGCAAAATGGCAAGTTGCTAAGATGAAGCCTGGGGTTGCAAGCATATATGTCAGTGCAGCACCACAGTGGAGTTAGCAATGCCAGTGCAGATGGGCTCTCAAGATAGCGAATTGGGTGAGGTACCCTCAGATAGACCTAACTCTCTCAAGTGCCGTTTCTCAAGGGGCATGTGAAAAACTAGCTTGAGTTCTCTGGGGTGGGGGAGATGTGAAGACTGGTAGAGAAGGGGTGAAGGCTGCCAGCCTAGTCAAATAGAATTTGATACATAATTCTATCCTTTGTAAATATAAATATAAATATAAAATACAGGCTTGTTTCTTAAATGAAAGAAAACACTGTAAATGTGAACTTCAAGATTGTAGCAACATTGCCATCTGCTGTAAGGAAAACTCAGCCAAGCATTTCAAATGTTCTTTGAAATTAAAATTATGTTTTGTATGTCCTTTGAAGTTAGAATTTGGAGTCGATGAGTCTGGAGTAAGCATCCTGCCTATTGTTTTAAGGCTAAAGTTAATGACCAGAATTTACATGTGGAATGTCCTTTATTGCTCTGAGTGTAAAAGAATGTAAATGCAGTTTCGGTGTGGCCAGGGAACTCCAGACTAAGTGTCAAAATTATGTAATGTGTATACTGGGAAAACCTAAGTGTCAAAATGATGTAATCTGGGAGGGCCTAGCAGAGATGTCTGTTAGTGATTTTAAAAGCTATTGCTCAAAGAGAGACTGTAAGCATTTTTGTCTGACTATTCAACTTAGCACTACCTTGCTCTATGTAAGTAAGTTACTTTAGAAGTATATTTTCTTGCAGAGATAGCTAGGACTATAAAGATTAAACTTAAGTGTTTTTCTGTTATGTCAGAACTGTACTACGGAATTATTTGAAGTTTCTGTGTGATCTTTGAAATCTTGAGTAGCATTGTATTGTAGTAGTATTGTCTTGTGTATTAATTATTTATTAAATATTTTTAAACCCTTTTCAACTGTGGCTGGTTTGTGTAGAGATAAGTTAGCTCTAGAGTACATTGCATATTTATAGAGTTTACTGTCTAAGCCTCTCGTATAGCTTTAGCCCTGGGCTATACTACTAATTAGATAATAATATTGCTCAGTAATAATTGGACACCCATTTTAAGGGCCTTTGGGAAGCTGATAAGTATTAGCTGGTGTGGCAGTAATTACTAACATATAGTCTGGGTAAAGGGGCACAGCTGGAGAATCTGTGTCAGCCTTTCCCATTAGTGTCTGTGAAGTTGTATAAATACTTATCTCAAAGTGTGTGTGTGTGTGTGTGTGTGTGTGTGTGTGTGTGTGTGTGTGTGTGTGTGTGTGTGTGTGTGTGTGTCAGCTATTTGGGCAGGGACACAAAGCACTGGTTGGACAGAGAGGGTACTGGAGGTTAGCTTGCCAGCTAGGCTGAGATCTGGACCCTATAGCTGTGCCAGGAGAAGTCTTATTGGGGACCTGGGGAGCAAGGGAACAACCAGCCCCAGACTGACTGTGATCTCTGTGTGCACTTAAGAGAAATTGTACTGTACTGTGTGTATTTGTTATCCTTTCCTCTTATATGAGATACCTTCTCTGGTGTAATGGTGAGGATTGAAGCTCCTTGATTGCTGGGCCAGGGCATGGCCATCACACAGGGGAGTCCCAGTTAGTCCTCCTTGATGTACACTTACTTAAGGTATGTCAGGGAGAAGAGACTTACGAGAAAGTCTGTGAGTACATTGAGTGACTTAGAACAGCAACATTCCTAACATTTGTATGAATTGTTTATGACCACACTTTGCGCCTCTGAGTAAAATTTATCTGCAATTCTAAGGAAGTGTATTACTCATTGAAACAAATATCAAAGGTAATGGAAATCACACAGCAGCCTTGTTAGTGAAGCATAGATAAGGAAATGATGCTTACAAAATAAAGAGAAGGAAAGAGCTACAACATTACAATTTTTTATTTTATATTGAGCGAGGAAAGATTAACTTAACTGTTGAAAATATCCATTCATCCAGACATCTAAATGCAAATTACAAAGGGCAGCTTTTGGAATTTAATGAAACAAACAACAAGTGGATGAATTGCCTTGAAGGCTTACTGTGGCCGAGGCGCTAGAGAATTAAATGGTTTTTCATTGGCTTGGTTTTTTCGTTTTCAGCTTTTGGAACTTGTCTGTTATAACTGTAATTTGACTTGACACTATGTAACATCTTGAGTATATGTAATCTACATTTTTTCATCACAGTCTACATATGTGTCTGTGGCAAATACTGATAATAATTTCAAGTGCATGTTGTGAATGCCCTGGTTTGATGGGGTTCCAATTCAGAGATGGTGTCTGCCCTTCTAATTTCTCCAAATCTTTTGGGTTTCGAATACCATGATGGAAATGGATCCCTATTCCTAAGTCAAAACATGATTAAAGTTCATGAAATTATTATTGTTTCAATCTTTGACATAATAGTAACAATACATAATTTCTTTCTTATCCTCAATAGTTCACTCTATTGTCTTTATGGATCTTCTTTGGCCAACCCATTTTTGTGATTTTGTGGACTGCTACTTCCTTGTACAACAGAGGGGCCATCCTCCCCCTGAGCACGGCCTGGTGCCATTGTAGGAATGTTTCCTTATTTTGAGGATTCTGCACTGTCATTTTTTCCACTCCTGGTACCAGTACACCTACCAGGATTGGGAACTTTTTTATCCTGTGTCTTATGCACCCAGCTATCTTTCTTTGTTTTTGACTTACTTCTGTTCATGATATATGCTATATAAATACAGTCTATATATCTGTGTCACCATGATAAGATTTTGTGAAAAACAGGGTCCACCTCATGAAGGTACTAACCAAGACTTGAGGATGAATTCAATTTCAGCACTACTACTCTCCTTTGCTTGCTGACTTTTCATCTCTCCATTAGGACCCCTAAGTGCTGTGTGAATGCACTAATGTTTGAGGAGGCTATATTCATGATGCAAGGAAACAAAGTTGAGGAAACATCAGAAATCTATATTTCAACCACTTGCTTAGTAACATTGTCTTTATTTAAATATTTTTTTTTCCAATTTTCCTCTCTAAATCCTTTGTGTGCTATTTGGCATTGCACACTCCTGACGGACAGTGATTCCTAGTAGTGAACAAGACTTCACTTCTTAAGATAAAAACTGACATATTTAATTTGGAATACCATCAATAGTGCAATTGAGACTAGTACTGGTGCACTTTTGTCAGCACTCTGGACAATAGTAAATATGTTCCACCTGTCAACTATCTCTCTGTAGCACAAGTGAAGTGTGCTTAGAGAAAGAGGCCACATAATGCATGGTTCAAATCCAGTTTACAGATTTTTTATGACAGGATTCAGAATAAATATTGGTGCCCAATGTGGTATATGAAATGATCAGGCTAAAATCTGTTTTAAATTATAAAAATCTTACCTGTAGTCCCTGTGAATTGATGTTGGAAAGGTGTTGTAAACTCACCTCTTCTCATTATTAATAATATGTGCTATGGTTGCTGTCACATATGACATTTTGTAAAGTGTTATAATGCAAAAGCAGTCACACAAGTAATGTGACTTTGTACGTTATATGCTGTATAACTTAATATTTCACAAGTATTTGTCATGACAGTAATACTTTACATTATATACATGTCATGAGAAATTATATGTGCTGTAGCAAGAATGACCTGCTGTTATTGTCTGTGTGTCCCATTTCAAAATAAGTGCCAGTACATGAAATCCTGATGATGTGCAACACAAATATTATTCACGATGTGGCAAGCAGGTGTGAGAAGGATGACTGTGTCATAGCAAGCAGGTGTGAGAAGGATGAATGTGTCATCCTTGTGCTATAACTGATGTGTTTCTTGCTACATATAACCATTAAATGCGCTACTCTGCAATACAAGGTTTTTTTTAATGTCTTTTCCATTTTTGCTCTACTCAGCGGTGCCAAAACAGGGTTCACAGCTGAAAGAAAAAAATGAAAAATTTAATTTGATATGCCTTCTGTAGTGCAAACAAGCATGGTACTGCTCACAGCTGTCAGCTCTCTGGATAACAGTGATGAAAATGCACCTCTCAGGTAACTTTCCATGTGACCCAAGGTGTAAGTGCAGTGATCATAGAGAGGGAAGAAAAGTGATGCAGAGTTCAAATCCAGTTTACAGATACTATTACAGAGGGGGTGTGAATACATATTGACACAAATGTATTTATATCATTCTGTTGTTTGAAACTCATCTAGTCTCAGTATTGCAAACATATGAGCTGTTGTCTGTCCCTTTTCTCATTATTTTTCATTACCTAAAGCCCTGACAAACTTTAAACGTCTGCTGTGGCAAAGAGATGAGAAAAAATAAATGTGTCACTGTAATACACTTCTTCCTGTGGTCATTGTTAGAGTAACACTTTAATTGTTTTAATTTGTCCTTTCAATTTTCTATGTTCATATATTTTTAATGTCTTTTGCATTTGTGCTCTGCTTGACAGCATACCATTAGGGTTCACAGCCAAAGGAGAAAAATGAAAAATGTAATTTGGTTCACCTTCTATAGCACAAATGAGTCTGGTACTGGTGGGTGGCCATCAGCACACTGTATAATACTCAGTGAAGAAAATGCTCCTGCAGCAAAAGGTGTAAATGCAGGGACTTTTGAAACAAAGGATAGCTGGTGAAGGGTTTGAATTCAGTTTACAGGTCATTTTACATAGGGCGGTCAGAATGCCATTTGTCACAACATTTTGATGAGGAATGTAACATTAAATACAAATGTGCATCATAACTATGTTTATTGCAATGAATGTATCACTAATGCTTACTATAGAACCCCAATATATTGTATGTAAATTAAGTTAAACATGGCGCTGATGATATTTAAATTAGAATGCATTTTACATTGGCATGATTTGCACTATATTTTTGCTATAATTATTATCAGTTATCACATATCAGAATTATGTGTTTAGGACAGCATGTCTTGTGAAGTAAGTATGCAACATAGCTCACCATGTATTATTCAGGTCCCGCAACTCCATGCTTCTGAAATGGATGTACAAACACAAATACTGCCTTTTACATAGAAATGAAGTCTCATGACTAATTAAACACACAAATATGGGTGTCTCTTAAGTATAGCTCCAGTCAGCCTTAAATTAATATATCACAAATTACCATCTTAAAAACTAATTTCTCTGTGGCACTGACAGTTAAAAACCCCGGTTTAACATTTTATCATTTTTTTTTCTCATGGTTCAATTCCCAGGTAGTGCTTCTCAATCTTACTAGTGTGTAAGTCTTTACAGCCTGATATGTCACAACTCATACCATTTTTCCTCCAGCCAACAGTTATTATAACCCGTAATGCATGCCATTGTTTAACTCAGAAGCATGATGTGATGATATGAGGTAGTGCCATCTGTGCCTGGGATAGTAGGACAGTGCATGTGTAACATATGCCAGCATAGTCAGCTGGAGTTTTATAAAGAATTTTATGTCATTTGACCATCATACTAATTTGTACAGATGCTTGTGTTAAAAATGTATTTGTTAAAGTTGCTTGTATTAAAAATGCATCAACAGTGGGCCCTGCTGGACAGAAAAGGGATATACATGCATGTCAGACAGTATTATTATAACTGATTAAATGTATATGTTTTAACAGAGAATTCTGGAAGGAAAGAGGTTAATCTCAGTCCAGCTAATTTTGAAAAATAGGTTGAAAATTAAATGGGTTGGTTTAGGCCATAAATATTTTATCTTATAGGTCTAATTGCAGCCAGAGACAAAAATGTCTGAGAAAACCAGGACTAGGAATCTTACTGTAATGTCCTTAGAGGTGGACTAATTGCTACCCTGGAAGGGTGGAAGTTTTTGGAATTGTTTTATAGCTTTCAGATGCTGCAATAGCTCTTAGCAAAGCTCTAGGTGTGTATTGTACCAGCATCAGGTGACCAGATGTGACGTCATTCTATAACCAGCACTGAAATGATTTTTTAGATGTTAGAGATATTCTGGAATTCTTGCAGCAACACTTTGTTTTTCAGAACCTGACAGGAAAGATCTCTCACAGAAGTCTCACACAACCACACACCTCATCTTACCTTGCTGTAGTAAGCAACTTGACACACTTCATCTTGCTTTGCTTTAGTAAGCAACCAGGGAATAGTATTTTTTTATATTAGTCAGGAAAATATACTGAGATTAGTTAAGTACTGTTTTTCTGTATCTGTGTGACTCTATCTGACTGTGCTTTTTTATATCTCCTGTGACTGAAACTCTGGTGTTTCTTGTAACTAGATATTCAGTAATCTCATGTTTTCTATTTTATTATTTATTATTAAATATTTCTATATTTTTCATTGTGGCTGGTCTTTTAGATAATACTTTTAGCATCTAAGTAGTGCTTACACTAATTTTAGTGACACTGTAGCCACTGCTGAAAACCTTGCTGTATTGGCCATATTCTACCATTTGTATTAGTATTAATTTTACTCAGTATAATTGGGTACCCTTGTAAGAACATTAGAGTAGCTGATTAGTGACAGTGTAATTATGTTATAGTCTGAGCAGAGGGGGTACAGCTGGTAAATCTGTAATAACCTTTCCCAGGTGTGTATGTATGTGTGTGTGTGTGTGTGTGTGTGTGTGTGTGTGTGTGTGTGTGTGTGTGTGTGTGTGTGTGTGTGTGTGTGTAAATCAAATATCCAAGTGTGTGTGTCAGAGTAACTTGGAACAGGGACACAGTTCTCCAAAGTGGTCAGTGTGGAGTCCTGTTTGGGGCCTATACATAGAGAGAGAGAGAGAGAGAAAGCCCAACCCCAGGTCTGGAGTGTGCTCCCTGTGTGCTGTTAAGGGAAATGGTGCTTGGTGCAGAGGGCTGCATCTGAAAATACTGTGTGTATCCATTTTTGGTCCTAGTGGCTGTCCCTCACTGGTGTCAGTGGTGTGGATTGAGGATCTTTGATTACTGGCCTGGAGTAGGGACCATCACACATGTATCAATAATTTGGGCATCACACATGGACAAACATCGCTGACATATTCCACATTTTCTGTTGTTTTGATGTAATCAGTGGCAATATGTTTGCCTAGCAATTGCTGTGCTTTCAATTGCACAAATGCAGCTGGCAAGCTGAGTGTCTTTGTGCACAACCTTTTATATACAAGCTCTGAATTGGGCACCAATTCAGGTGCATATTTCTAGTTTCACTTCTGCATACATTATTGTAGAATTACCACATTTTATGATGTTGAAAACCAGACCAAAGCCACACCCTCTGCACATTGCCTGTAACTCTATCAAGCTCTTTCCCATTTTAACCTAAGTTTCCATCTATTCTGTGATGTACATGAATACATCATTTGGGCCAAATGTCCCTTTTACTCTATGTTTTTTTTTTTTTTGTTTACCTAATCTCAGACTTCCTCGCATTACCCTTTTTTTATTTATTTATTTTAGAAGATCTCATCTACACTACATAACCTTAGCTATGCTTTATGAAAAGAAAAACAGACAGAGAATGCTTTCTTCCAAACTGCAGCATTCTGTTCATGCTGCTAAACACAATACCGGAGTTTGTACAGTTTTTTTACAGACTACCAAGAGAATCATTCTGATTTCTAGATAGTCCAGAAAAATACCAAATAGGTGGCAAATCTACATGGATAGCAAATGTAGCAACGGTGTTCCTTTTTAAAGGACAAAGATGGAGTGTTGAGGAGTCCAGGATTTTTATGGCACTCCTAATGAAGTGCTACAGTCAAAGCTGCTGCAGGGGGATTACACAAGGACTCAGTATAAGGCTGAAGCTTGGAATAGCTTGGTGAAGGTTGTCTCCCATGCAACTGGCATTCCATGCACTGGGGAGCAATGTCATCACCACACTGGGGAGCAATGTCATCACCACACTGGGGAGCAATGTTGTCATCACTACATTGACATGAGGAGGTATAAGTGTGACCTCTTGAGCCAATTGGAGGCTGAATTTAAGGATGTAAACACCCTTCAGTTGTGAAGTATACTGACCTATCACCAGTTTATGATATGGCATTAATTAGCCAGCCAATGCAGTTATTCATTTTACTTTCAATATTTTTATTTTATCTTCTCTACTATAAGCTGCAGAAGAGATAGAGAAAACTGTGAGGTATAGCATAAGAGACTAACTGACCTCAGAAAACATGGGGTAAATATGCATCAGGTCTGAATGCAAGGCAGAGAACTATTTTCAGTCCATTAGTCCATATCGTGTTGCGAAGACATATATTAACTTTTATATTAAGCATACATGCTTGTTCCAATAGCTGTTGGTGATTGTATTAGGCAATGACTCTTTTAACTTAGTTTTGTGTAGATTCAGTTCCCAGAAACAGACATTAGATTTTTTGCAGGATATTATTTATATGATTTTAACAGCAATACTGCATGACATTAACAATTACATTTTTTCAAGTCAGTTATTAACTTTGAAAGCATATATCTGATATGTCATAATCAAATACATGATTCTATTTGTAATATCATACTATTGTGATTGATTCTATGACATAATTAATGTTTTCCTATATCTGGAAATGGCAAAGGTGTACAAATTAATTTCTCAGATTGGTTTATGTATTGAAATAAAAAGCTAACGTGACATGCCATTGATCCAGTTCCCTCATGTTTGTCTCTCCACCCTCTCTCTCATTTATTTATTTTTTTATTCATATATTGTTTTTTAATACATTGTTGCTGAAAACATAGCCATCAGCACAGAAAGCTAGTCTGACCACTGAGAGCTAGCCTGCCATACCGCCACAGGTGGTTGCAGCAGGACCACCACAAGCAGCAGAGACACCCAGCGCATGTGGTCACAAACTGTCAGTATCACCTCCACAACTACTTTCCTATCTGCTCCACCTGTGTCAGGCAGCTCTGCTTCACATGCTGGTGCTGTGGTATCCTCTGGGAGCAGTACTAGTGGAGTTATGATTTTGTCATCCGTCGAGAGCTGACAGGGCTGGTGGAGATGATAATGAAGAGGGTCCTTGGTGCTTGAATCAGCAGGATTGAAAAGGTCCAGCATTATATTGCCAAAATGATGCCACATCCTACAATGCCTCCAGCAACTGACACAGGAGATAATAACAGTTCTGGGAGTGAAAACTAGATTCTCACTTTTTTCAAGGTAGACACGGATGCATCTCTAACATCCCCTGTCTTTCCTCAATCATGGTGTCACCCAACCCTTTGTGTCTGTCACCATCCTGTCTGTCTTGCATGTCCTTTATGTCTGTTCCTGCTACCTAACCTACCCTACCTACCTGAACCTCTCATGCCTAAGCACATTCCCCAGCATTCTTATTTCACCAAAAAAAGACACCTGTCCCATAAAAAAAAAAATGCCCCATACATAGTTTTCCACTTTGCCTGTATGTAATCTTGACAAGCATGATTTGTCCAGTTCGCTATACAACATCATTCTGTTGTGTCAGTCATCCCTGGTGTGGTGATTCTCCAAAGTCACAAAATTCTGTGTACAATTCTACATTTTTGTTGTGAAGAGGTGGATAACCACGGTGGTCTCCCACCACCATCCTCCCAATTCCTGTATTATTTCCCCTGTGTCCTACCTTGTGCTTTCCAACCCCTTTTTCACCACTGTCCTATAAACCCCTTTTTCACAAGTTTAATCTGGTCAAGAAATAGAAGCACACACTAGACACATGACCAGAAATGACCCATTAAAAAGCATTCACTTTCTGTCCTCAGCATTTGCATGAAACTTGGCATTATGAACTAATGGCAACTGATGGAGAATGGCATTCCACATCCTATGTCAAAAACTGTTTTTGCCATAACCCGCAGTAGTTCAATGAGTCTTGCACAAATATGCTTAAATATGCTGCTCTATGTGAATACAGTGTAATGGTATTACTTTGAAACAGTTACTCTAAGAGTTCTTAGGCTGCTGGATGTACTCAAAAGGAAGCTCCTAGGTGGTGTGCGGAGATAATTCTCTTGTCTGTAGCCTGATTTTTTGCTTAGTGTCAAAGATTCAACAGCAACTGTATGTAAAATTATTTAATGACATTTTATATTAATAGCATATGTTTAAATGCAAATGTCCAGATTTATCTGTAGTTACCATATTTCATTAACATAGTATTTAGATATGCAACAAGATTCCATCCCCAGTGGGGAGACTTATTAACCGCCCATCCTGCTTATGTCTTAAGCTTGTTTCTACTCTCCGACCCCTTCTTGCTTCCTATAGCAAGGACTTTATTGTACAGAGCATGACAGAGTAACAGTGAGGAAATGCCTGAGAGTAGCACACCATAAAGATGGTCTGGAAGGTACCATAAACACAACTGTTGCTATTTCTCTCTCTCTCTCTCTCTCTCTCTCTCTCTCTCTCTCTCTCCATCTTTCTTTCTCTCTCTTTCACTTCTCCCCTTCTGCTCTAGTAAGTTGTCACTGTCCCTTCAAGTGTGTGATTTAAACTGTGTAAAATAGGAGTTCCTTTGTGATGCGCTAAGATAATGCTCAGATCTAGACTGATTTTTGTATACTTTCAAGTGTTTTAATCCAGAAGTGTGTCAGGCTGTTATTGGCTGTTTTTATTGGACTGCTTCATGTGTAGCTCTTGCCTATGTATTGTTTTTAGACACCCTTATCCTATTTCTGCCATAATCTACTTGGTCCCTGATGACTTTCCCCCCTATGGATTTCTCTCCCCCCTTCTGTATCATCAGTCCATCTCCTCCACACTTGCACAATACCTGACACCTGTAACGTAGAGGGAATTTACACCATGTAGGATGTTCTAATTGTAAATATTGTTGGGAGGCAATCTGCATTTCATCATTTATTATACTAATGGTTGTAATAAACACCTTACGTAATGTTAAAGTTGTCATTACTGAGATGAAGCCTGATGCCTACATTCTCCATTGCATCATTGTTTGTGACTGTCCCTTCAAACCAGTAAAATTAAGGTTGTGAATTAAAATTTCCTTGTTGGTATGTTGATGCAATTTACAGGTCTATAAAATGCTTTTAGTACATTGTCATGGGTTTGAATTCAGAAATATGTGAATGGAATATGTAATGCTTTATGTATATTACTGTTACATGTGTAAGTGTTGTCTGCATATCTTATTAAGCCATGATTACCCTGCTTATTTCGCAATCATGTTTCTACTTTCTGATCCTTGCTTTCTCCCTGTCAGAAACACTTTATTGTACAATAATAGCATGACAGATTACTTATCAGATAAAATATAACTATAGCACACCACAGAGATGTTAAAAATGGCCCAGAAAAAATATAACGTTCTCTGTCTATCTCTCTCTCTCTCTATCCCTGTCTCCATGTCTCTGCCTCTTTTCACTTTTGTAGCATCACTTTTTACTGTTTCGTATATATTACGGTACTGGATGTAAAGCACATATTACAGGATTTTGCAGTTGTCATGAGGGCAACGTAGACTAATACATGCATTCTCATTTGCTTCAGTCTGTTGTCATATTTGAACTTACTGAAGTAGAAGTTCCTATGTGATGTGGCTAAATAATATACAGGTCTGTGAATTTGTTTTTGAATACTATCAAGGTTCAAATTCACATGTATGCCAAAGTGCTGTTTTAATCTTTTTTATAACTTACTCCTTTGGGTCTAAGTGTTAGCTGCACATTTTCTTAACACATCATTGTTCTGCTGTATTAATTTGCTTGCTCCCTGTTGGGAACACTGTCTTGTACAGACCATGACTGAATAATTATGATGATAAGCCATAGGGTAACACAAAACAAAGATTATCGGAAATGGACCGTAAGCAAATCTCTTCCTATTCCTCCATCCCTGTCTCCCACTGTCTCTTCTCCAGATAGTGCCATCAGCTTTTGCATCGTACAAGAATGCTGAGTGATGGTAAATGTAGTGTCACATCTTATGGCAAAAGCTGAGGAATTTAATTTCGACCACAATAGCATGGTTTACTTTGTGCAAATGTGTTTAGCTTTGCTACACTACAGAAATACAGACCAATAGTACTATTGTGAGACAGTTCATTTAATGTATGTATTAGGCTGATAGCTGTCATATAAACTTATGGGAATTTACACCTGTCCTTATAGTGATGAAGTCTGATGCATACATACACCTTATGGGATATTACACCTGTCCTTACAGTGATGAAGGCTGATACATACATAAACCTTATGGCATGTTACACCTGTCCTTACAGTGATGAAGGCTGATGCATACATACACCTTATGGGATGTTAAACCTGTCCTTACAATGATAAAGGCTGGTGCATACATAAACCTTATGGGATGTTACACCTGTTCTTACAGTGATGAAGGCTGATCCATACATAAACCTTATGGGATGTTAATACCTGTCCTTACAGTGATGAAGACTGATGCATACATACACCTTATGGAATGTTAAACCTGTCCTTACAATAATGAAGGCTGATGCATACATAAACCTTATGGGATGTTAAACCTGTCCTTACAATGATGAAGGTTGATGCATACATACACCTTATGGGATGTTACACCAGTCCTTACCAGTGATGAAGGCTGATGCATACATATACCTTATGGGATGTTACATCTGTCCTTACAGTGATGAAGGCTGATGCATACATACACCGTATGGGATGTTACACCTGTCCTTACAGTGATGGCTGATGCATACATACACCTTATGGGATGTTACACATGTCCTTACAGTGATGAAGGCTGATGCATGCATACACCTTATGGGATGTTAAACCTGTCCTTACAGTGATGAAGGCTGATGCACTCATAAACCTTATGGGATGTTAAACCTGCCCTTACAGTGATGAAGGCTGATGCATACATAAACCTTATGGGATGTTACACTTGTCCTTACCAGTGATGAAGGCTGATGCATACATACACCTTATGGGATGTTACACCTGTCCTTACCAGTGATGAAGGCTGATGCATACATACACCTTATGGTATGTTACACCTGTCCTTACAGTGATGAAGGATGATGTATTCATACACCTTATGGGATGCTACACCTGTCCTTACAATGATGAAGGCTGATGTATACATACACCTTATGGCATGTTACACCTGTCCTTACAGTGATGAAGGCTGATGCATACATACACCTTATGGCATGTTACACCTGTCCTTACAGTGATGAAGGCTGATGCATACATAAACCTTATGGCATGTTACACCTGTCCTTACAGTGATGAAGGCTGATGTATACATAAACCTTATGGAATGCTACACCTGTCCTTACAGTGATGAAGGCTGATGCATACATAAACCTTATGGCATGTTACACCTGTTCTTACAGTGATGAAGGCTGATGCATACATACAGCTTATGGGATATTACACCTGTCCTTACAGTGATGAAGGCTGATGCCTACATACACCTTATGGGATGTTACACCTGTCCTTACAGTGATGAAGGCTGATGCATACATACACCTTATGGGATGTTACACCTGTCCTTACAGTGATGAAGGCTGATGGAAACATTTTCCCTTGGTTAAATCTGTTCTCAGTATCTCTTTAAATGTGTCAGTTAAACATAATATTTCTTGAATTCCTCTGTGCTGAGCTGAGATAATCCTCCTTTCTGTATACTTTTATTTTATATTGTCAAGGGTTTAAATCTAGACATATGTAATGCATTTATTTAATGTTAACACTTCTTAATATTACGTGTGCAAGTGCGCTTCATATGCTGTCAGACAGAATCCTCCTTATGTTCTTGTCATATTCCTCTCTCCTACATCATTTTCATCCATATTGGAAATACTTGATTGTACACAGCAATATATGTGAAGTGTACAGAGTTTCAAAGGATGTGCACATTTATGCATCTTAGTGTTTGTTGTTGTCATTCCTACGCTTGACAATATCTTGAAAATCAACAATTGAAGGTATTAAGAAAAGCCATAGAGTTGCTTTTTTTAATTAATATAGGTCAGAAAGTGCATAAGATGACTGAAATACATGCAGAAATGAACTGTAACCTAAACTAGTTGCATGTTTGTATGTGTATCCCTGTATCCCTGTCTCAAAATGTTCCCTTTTCCCACCCATTTTGTGTCATCAAATAAACCTCATTGATTCAAAACTGTTTCCATAAGCCATAGCATGATTGTTCACTCATGTGTTACATAATTGACCTGTATCATGCATATAAGGAGTGAAAGACTGCAATTGTCATGACAAATGTGTAAATCATGGCACATGAAACATTACAGCAACACATACTGTTTTGTATTTCATCACATTGAGACACAGTTTTATGTGTGTGCTACTTATTTGCACACAGGTCAGCACAGAGAACCACAGACTTCTACTAATTCACATTTTAAGTTCAACACTTCAAGATATAATTACATATGCACACTAAAACGTTGCCATCAGCCATGCAAATGAGCATAATAATGCTGTGCTTCTGGGAAAAAGTAAAAAAAAGTTACACCAAAAAATATGTAAGTAGGTTGTACAAGTTCTCTATGTTTTAATGGAATTTTGGAAACAAGGTACTTGGTGTTCAGAGTGATATTGACTCAATTAAGTCAGTCTATTAATGTATGCCTGCACTCCAAAGGTTACATTTGCAACTGTGTTATAATATTGTGAAACCTTTTCATGCATAATCTGTCACTGTTATTCAGAAGTGCACTGTCATATTTAGGAAGTGCCTGTTTGTATTGTCAATGTACATTGGGCAAGCATGAGCCAAGACAACTGACAGTGACACAATATATGGTTACTATTTACATACAATCATCTCAATATGAACTGTCATGAATACTTTGCTTCCTTGCTTGACAATCCCTCTTTAACAATTATAATTGTCCTTGACACCCCATACTGTGAAATAAGTGCATGTCATTCATAGTAATGCAACATACATGAATAACGTAGACAGATGTTATCAGAGATGTATGTAATTACATGGGAAAGCATAGTGCAGTTATGTTGGCCTGCCCAGATGCATGCATTTATCCTCAAACCTGTGATGCACAGTAGCTGATGTTCTAAACAGTGAAGTTTTAATGCTTACCAATGTGCAAGTTCACTTTATTAAAGTCATACTTCTAATGTGGCACTTGCAGTTCATACTGTGATTCTCAGATTGTGTAACTAGTTAGGCAGGTGGTTTGAATCTGAAAGTGGTGAACTTGTGTGTGTGTGTGTGTGTGTGTGTGTGTGTGTGTGTGTGTGTGTGTGTGTGTGTGTGTGTGTGTGTGTGTGTGTGTGTGTGTATGTGGATGTGATACTAGTGTCAGGTAAGTGAGGCTTCAACAATAGATGAGCTGTGTTCACTTCCACTCTGTAGAAAACTTCAACTTTGCACACTGCTCCTTCTGCACTTTATCCCACTTTTAACAGAAACATCTTCTTTGCAACACACTGATGATGCCATCCTGTCAAAAGTGTACTCTGTCTCACTATAAAAATCAGACTTTACTTGTAGCGCTCATGATTTATATGTGTTCTGTAGACTGTGTACCTGGATAGGTAGGAGGTTCAAATCTCATAGTGGTGAACTTTGTGTGGCTTAAGTGTCACATACATATAGCTTCTTCAAAAGATGTGCTGTTTCTACCTCCACTCAGCAAAGAATTTAAACTAGGAGAGTACTCTCTCGTCCCCTTATTGGCACTTTTATCACATCTCTGCAACACATTGATGAGGTCATCTTTTCATAAGTGCACTCTATTGCTATAAAAAGTAAAACTTCTCCTGTGGTGTTTGCAGCTAATATTGTGTTCTCTACATTGTGTACTAAATAGGTAGGGGGGTTGAATCCATGACTGATTAAATAATATGACTGTGTCTACTGACAAATATAATTGGTTCTGTAACAAGACCCCTTATGTAAATTTCCACTTATGAGACAAATTTCGCTGCCAGAGGGCTACCTTATAAATTTCTAGTATCCATAGGCAATACTCAGTTTTGAAAAAAACAATGACTACATCATACTTTCAAAATGAAATGCATCACATTTGTAATATGACTTATCCTGTGCCATTAGCTGTTGATACTGTGATCTCTAGAGTGAATAACTAAACAGAATAGTTGATATCATGACAAACAAAATGCATATATGTCGGTTTGGAATCCTGACTTTATTCAATGATATATTTGCAGGAGAGGGTTGCAGCAAGGCATGCAAAGGGAACACTCATAAAAGAGGTCCCATCAAAACACATCTCAGGAGAACAGAGTAGTTGATATCAAGGGTACAAAATGTACGCACCTGATTTCAAACTACTGACCATTTACACAAATATTGCAAATTAATGGCTATGAGTAAGTTATACCACAGAAGTCATTGTCCTGAAAAGGTATAAATACTCATGCACATGATAGCACAAGTAACAAAAAACTGAGGGTAATGCTACTCAATGCCAGAAGTCTAAACCTCAAAATGCACGCACTTGAGGCACTCTTCAGTATGGAGAAAATCGATATATGTGCAGTAACAGAAACCTGGTTTAAGGCTCCAGAGAGCACCCCAGCACTACCAGGCTACAACTCATACCATACATTTCGGCCACAGAATTCGAACCGAAATACAAAAGGTGGGGGCGTATCCATATTCATCAAGGATACCCACACCTCCAGGTTAGTGGCACAGCACAATGCTTCAGAGATCATCTATGTGCAACTAACAATGGACAAACCTGCAATTCAAATTGTAGCTTACTACAGATCACCCACCATGTCCCAGGACCCCCATTATGCATTTCTGGAAACACGGGAAAACATAAAGGTCCTGCCAAACACCCTAATATTGGGTGATTTCAATTACCCAAACATTAACTGGGAGAACTAATCAAGTACTAACTTCCTTGCCCAACATTTCCTAGAATTTATAAACTCAAATGCCCTGGTTCAACTGGTCAACATTCCCATCAGAGGTGACAACATATTGGACCTGGTCATCACCAACATGAGTGACTGGTGTTCCACACCAGAGGTCAACCCCTCGCTGGTTAGATTTGACCATAAACAAATCACTTTGGATATCCACATTCCGCCCCCACCCACGGAGAAGGAAACCACCATGAAAAACTTTTCAAAAGCAAACTTCACCTTACTTAAGACCTAGGTGGAAAGTTTCAAAGCCCCCATGCTAAAGGATAACGCTGTCCAAGCTGCAAAATCCTTTACTAATGCATTCTATGGGCACCTAAATGAATGCATAGATCATGCTATCTCAAGCAAAACCAAGACTCACTCCTCCAAGAAAAGGAAACCAGTCTGGTGGACCCCTGCCCTAAACAAGCTATACAATAAAAGGAGGAAACTAGTACAGAAAAGAGTAAAATCCCAAGAAGGGAAGACATCCCTGCTCAGTATCAGCAAGAAACTATGATCCCCTCATAAAATCATCCAAGGTGAGCTTCAAAAGAAAAATTGCCAAGGACTCCAAAGATAACCACAAGACATTCTTTAGCTATGTCAAGAATCTAAGTGGCAATGCTCAGATCTGCTCGGAGTTAGTGCAGAATGGCACAAAATACACTGAACCGACTGATATCGCCAACATCCTGGAAGACAGGTTCAGTGCAAACTTCACCCCTTTCTCACCCCAAAAGGGCCCATAACCATACCAGAAGAATGTAGAGTCCCTGAAATCACAGACACTCAAGTTAAAACAGCTCTCTCCAAAGCCAAAAACACAGCATAAATGGGACAGGATGGTGTCCCAGGCTGTGTCCCACATGAGCTCAAAGATAAACTAACCTCTCACCTAAAAATACTGTTCAAACTCAGCCTCTCCACAGGCTACGTACCCATAGAGTGGCACACAGCAATGGTTATTCTGCTCCACAAAGGTGGAGCCACAACAGACCCCGGGAACTATTGCCCTATAAGCCTGACTAGCTTGGTCTGCAAGGCTATGGAGTGCATCATTATGGAACTCATTAACAGAGACATTGGGAACCTCCACACACTGGACCCTACCCAATTCGGCTTTGTTAAGGGCAGATCATGCCTCCTAAATCTGGTGGACTTCTTTGAGACAGTTACCAAGGCTATAGACGAGGGAAAGGTGGTACACACAACCTACCTAGACCTCATAAAGGCCTTCGACACCATTCCCCATTCTGGTATTATAGACAAGCTCACCAGCCTGAACATAAACCTCTACGTCACAAGATGGGTTGCCAACTGGCTCACAGACAGAACCCACATGGTGAGAGTTGTGGGAGCTAGGTCTGACTCTAAACCAGTTACAAGTGGCATTTCCCAGGGCTCAGTCCTAGGACCCCTCCTTTTCGGCATATACTTCTCAGAGGTACAGGCACACACAGGAGGACTATGGCTGACCAAGTTCGCAGACAACTGCAAACTAGGGGCTATAATTGACTCTCTGGCTTACACAGACATCCTCCAAAAGGGTCTCACTGAGACAGATACCTGGTGTCAAAATCATGGCCTCAAGCTAAATGCCAAAAAGTGCATAGTCATCCTCTTTGGAAAAAACAAAGTACCCACAAACTACCACATAGGTGGTAGTCCCCTAAATACGGAAAATGTAATAAGGGATCTGGGGACCCAGGTAGATAGTAATCTCACCTTTGATAATCACATTGCCAAAGTGGTTAGAAAATCTCTCTACGTGTCTCACCCAATCATAAAAGGGTTCACATCCAGATCAAAAGAGGTCATTGTGCCCCTCTACTCATCACTGATAAGACCCATCATAGAGTACAACGCCCCATTTGGGATGTACCTTAAAGACACCTGCGACAGCTGGAAAGATCACAGAAGTACCTCAACAAGAGGATCACTGGCCTCAAACAGATGCCCTATGCAGCTCGACTGAAGAAATTCGAGCCGTACTTGATTGCATACCGCCTACTTAGAGGTGATTTCTGCCTGACATACAAGGCCATGTCCAACCCAGAATTGATGGACATGCTCCACCTAAAGAAAACCTTATCCCCTTGAGCCACATGCTCTATGGATCTAAACTTCACCAAAACAATAAATAAGATGTGCTGGAGGGATAGATTCCTGTCCCAGAGACTTCCCATGCTTTGGAACAAGATTCCAATCTACATTAGGCAGAACTCCTTGCTAACACTCTTTAAAAGAAACCTTGATGAGTGGATGGGAAACAGAAAGTTTACCCCAGGGATCACTTCAGTGGCTCTGATGGACAGAGGCACAGGGAACTAATCTAAGGGGGTGGTGAAAGCCAACACATTCTGCCTAGGTAAATGCCTCTGGGCAGATAGCCTAGTACCTACCTATGAACCTATGAACCTATAATTTACAAATGATGCTACAGACCATAAAATGAACAGGGAAAATGGCATACATAGGTGGGAGATAAAGACACTGCTCACTATACAAATCACTGCATGATTTAATAATACATATAATTGCTGAGATGAGTGCATCATAATACTGCATTTTAGACGTATATGACATTATTGTACCTTCTGTGGAGGGTTGGGCACTGGGCTGGCAACTCGACACTGTAAAACTCCACTGCCAATCATGAGCGGACAGGTGATCTGCTGTGGTGACCCCTAACCGGGAAAAGCCGAAAGAAGAAGACGTATATGGCATTATTAGTA
Source organism: Protopterus annectens (assembly GCF_019279795.1). NCBI lineage: Eukaryota > Metazoa > Chordata > Ceratodontiformes > Protopteridae > Protopterus > Protopterus annectens. The sequence goes on along the minus strand of NC_056745.1, from coordinate 79,183,013 downwards.
TATGATAATTACAGTTATCACCATTGCACAAGTTAAGCTATCATGGAGCTGAACTCCTGTCTGCCTAAGTAACAATCTCTTGGCTTGTGCACTCACACTACAGAACAAGTTAAACAACACTTTTTAGAAAAAATGCATTTGAATGAATGTTATCAGCAGTGTGTATAAATGACCATGGCCCTAGTTAAAAGGGAGTAAAACAATTAGGAAATTAAACCCTGTCTGTCAAACTATCACCTCCAAGTACAATTTGTCACATCACACCTGTTCATTAAGTCAGTATTGTGTTTTCACCAATGTCTTTACACACTAACAACATATACCAGTGTGGATTTGAAAACATACCTAACTAACTCACATTTTCTTGATCACTGTATTAGCTACTAATACCATACAACTAGTTAGACAGCAGTTATTAGAAATCAAACATTTGGAGAGAGTATGAAACATTATGGAAGCCTGCCAAATAAGCAATGTGAAACAGACAGCAGAAATCAGTGGTTCACAACTGTCTACCTACCCGAATGCCAAGTTAAACATCACATCAGGAATACATTGATCCGTGGAAGGTGCTAAACTTAAAATAGGAAATTCTACTAATGTTTATTTCACTATTTCATTTTGCTGCACATTGAGGCAAACTCATTCGCATGATGGTCAGCATATCAATGTTCCTGAAGACATTTTCTATATTTTTTGCCATAGGATGTCAACTGTTACTTAGCCTTTCTCAACTGTTAACAGCAAAGGTGCTCTCAGATAACTGTCTCAGAACAAGACATACAAAAATTAAATTATAAAACTGGGCAGGGTAAAAATGAACTACTGTGCTTAAGAGATCAAAACAATTGACCTACCATATACATGTAGAATGCTTCACACTGCTTCTGTTCACTAAGCCATTATTGTATGTTACCAATTGCTCAGAACAGTCACTGGATTTGAACCCCTGCCTAAGTCATAGTCTTTTGACTAGTGCATTAGTTACTGCTACCAGAGAGTAAGTTATGTAACACTTATTAGTAAGCACACCTTTCAAGGAATGTTATCACCAGTGTGTGTGTGTGTGTGTGTGTGTGTGTGTGTGTGTGTGTGTGTGTGTGTGTGTGTGTGTGTGTGTGTGTGTGTGTGTGTAATGAATATGGTCATGTTTAGAAGGGAATAATCTATTCACTAAGTCAGAAAGACCTGCCAATTGCTTTACAAGCTGATACAAAAATACCTGAAACTGGTTGTGAACCCCTGTCTGACTAACTCACATTCTCTTGACTTGTGTACTAGCTACTGATGCTGCATAACTAGCCATACAGCAGTCTTCAAAAAGCACATATCGGAAAGAATGTCATCAACAGTGTTTGTGAATGAATATGGCCATGGCTGAAAGGGATGACAGTATTTGGGGATTAAAACCTGCACCTGTGAAAGTGCCATCTCCAAGAAGACTTTGTCACATCACAACTGTTCACTTAGTCAATATTGCATGTCACCAGTCACTTTATATACTGATACAATATACACTGGCCTGTTGTCAAAACCCTGCCTGTCTACCTTACATTGTATTTAGATATATACTAGCTACTAATGTCCCAGAATTAGTAATACAGTAGTTGCCAGGAAAGACTCATTTGAAGGGAGTGAGACAATACTGTGGAAGACTGCCAAATGAGGTATGTGAAACAGTAACTACTAGATCACAGCCATCCACCTACCTGAATGTCAAGTTACCAATGTACACCTGACAGTATACATTGCTGTCTGCCAGTTGGCACAGAGGTTAATTTTGCAAGCTTTAGATCCTGTGGGACAGGGTTTAATTATCTTGAGCAGGTCACTTAACCAGTCATTGCTTCCAAGTCACCACTAAAAATTAACTCTGTGTCCAATGGGTCTACCTTGTTAACAGACAAGTATTATCATACTATGCTAGTTCACTGACAGAAAGGACCTCGTAAGTGGAAGATATGATTTTGAGATGGAGGCCAGACATCCTCTGTATCCAGTTGACAAGCTGGAAGGGCATGCAGCAAAGCCATTAGACTTCAGTCTGACAAATGGCTTGATAGTAGCCAGCACACGGTTCAGAATGAGAGAAAGTTACAAGATCACATACAAGAATGGCCAAAGTGCTACTCAAGCAGGGCCTATATTAGACAATCGAAGTATTACTACTTCGAATGTTCTAATATTGAACCCTTTGCATCGAACGCTGAAAATAGCAAAGCTGCAGAATATTGAATACTTTCCTAGGGAAAGTATTTGGTGGGATGTTTCTGCACCTTCGCTATTTCCTCGACTGTGGAGCGAAGGTTACGGACCGGGTTAAGGTAAGTGTGCGAGCGAAGGTAAGTGTGCGATAGGGACCTTAGGGTTAGGGAGTGGGAAAGATGAGTGTGTGATAGGGAGTTTAGGGTTAGGGGGCAGGTAAGGTGAGTGTGCGATAGGGAATTTAGGGTTAGGAAGCAGGTAAGGTGAGTGTGCGATAGGGACTTTAGGGTTAGGGAGCGAGTAAGGTGAGTGTGTGATAGTGACATTAGGGTTAGGGAGCAGGTAAGGTGAGTGTGCGGTAGTTACGGACCTTACGGTTAGGGTTGGGTTAAGGTAAGTGGATAGCTGGTAGTGTATGTATGATTTAGTGTAAGGTTTTGTGAAGTGTATGTGTGTGGAATATGTATTTTGGTGTGCTTATGTTGTGTGTATGTTTGTTGGAACAGCAAATTTTTTCCCTGAGAAAAAATTCACTGTTCTGAGTGTTCGATGTTATGGTGTTTCACGTGAAATGGTTCGATATTAGAACATTCGATGTAGTCATACTTTGTTGTTCTGATATAGACCCCTCAAGCAGACTTCCTCTAGTAAGGAAAGAGTACTGACATACAATCATTGTTTACAAAGTTATCCTCAGTGAAACTGTTGGCCCACAGCATAAACCACTGGTTGCCACAAACAGCTGCAAGCACTCATCAGAGAAGGCTCTAAGGTCAACAGAGAAACCAAGCTAAAGACCTGGAAGTTGACTGGAGAGAGACAGCACAACAGTTCAAGGAATTACTCAAGGTTTTAGCATCTCAAGAAGAAGAGTAAATAGGTGGAGTTGAAGAAGAATAGCAGCATTTCAAAACAGCATGTGTGAGGACTACAGAACAGATATGCAGCTGAGCCAGATGTGGAAATAAGGGTACATAAGGAAAGCTGGTGGTGAATGTAGGAGCCCAGGAAGTCATCAAAAGAAAGGACTGCAGGAAAAAGTGGGACATAGAAAAGATGGAGCAGGCTAGAAAGGAATACTGGTTGGCTAACAAAAAGGCTATGAAAGGAGTTGCAATAGCAAGGAACAAGGCATTACAGGCACTCTACTAGCTTCTGGAAAGTGACTGTAGATGGTACAAAAATATATTAGGTTGCAAGGCAAAGACAAAAAGATAAAGAAGAGAGGCACACTTCATAAGGAGTGCCTGCAGCAACATGCTTACCAGTCCACAGGACATCAAAGGTAGATGGAAGGAATACTTTCAGCAGCTTTTGATCAAAGAAAACCCCACAGAAGCTGTACTGCCCCAGACACAGCTTACAATGAGAGAAGAAGAGGAACCCACCCTAGAAGAAGTCAGAACAGCAGCAATGAGAGAAGAGAAGCCCACCCTAGAAGAAGTCAGAACAGCAGCAATGAGAGAAGAGAAGCCCACCCTAGAAGAAGTCAGAACAGCAGTAAAGAAAATGAAGTCAGAGAACGCAGCAGGCTCTGATGAGGTCACACTATGAAGTCAGAGAACGCAGCAGGCTCTGATGAGGTCACACTATGAAGTCAGAGAACGCAGCAGGCTCTGATGAGGTCACACTATGAAGTCAGAGAATGCAGCAGGCTCCGATGAGGTCACACTATGAAGTCAGAGAACACAGCAGGCTCTGATGAGGTCACACTATGAAGTCAGAGAACGCAGCAGGCTCTGAAGTCACAACAGACATGATCAAAATGTTGGGTGAGGTAGGCAATAAATGGTTTTCTGAGGGTACTCCTAGCAGTATAGGGAGAAAGGAGTATCCCAGATGAATGAGGAATAAGCATACTAGTGCCAGGGTTCAAGAACTAAAGGGACATTTACAACTGTAGGCAGTACAGAGGTATACCCTTCACGTTTAATTGGTATGCCTTTCATTTTTCAGATTGCCAGCATCATGTGACTTGCAGGGAAGCAATTTATTTTACTCATTCTGTGTTGAATGCATCTAAAGAAGTCTATCATTTAATAGATGAAAGCGCTAATCTTATTTGATTTTAATACTCCATGAATTCGGGTTTGCTGCTGGTTTTATTACCTTACAGTACAGAGGTATTAGTCTACTGATACATTGCATGAAAATTCTTGGAGGGGTGATAGATAATTGAATATGCAGAGTAGTAAAAAGTAAGACGGGAGATGAGCAATTTGGATTCAGATCAGGATGCAGCACAAATGACCCAATGTTTGCAGTGAGAGAGATACATGAGAAGAAGCTGGAAATAAGGAAAGAGTCCAACTGGGCATTTCTAGACTTGGAGAAAGTATATGACAAGTTCTCAAGAAAGCTTATTTGGACACTCCTGTGGTAGTTTGAAGTCCCAATAACATTGGTAGAATTAGTGCAAGCTATGTTCAAGGACCCAGTGACTCAAGTATGAACAGTGTTTGGTCTCACAGAGTGGTTCACAGTGGGAGTGGGTGTGCATCATGGTTCAGCTCTGAGCCTATTTCTGTTTGTAGTGGTGATGAACTATATTGGCAAACAGATTGGAGGGGTCAGATCAACAAAGTTGCTGTATGCAGATGATGTGGCATTACAGGCAGACTAATCAAAAACTTAGCCAAGGATAAGGGAATGGAATGCAAAATGGAAGGCACATGGGATAAAACTGAGAACAGATAAGACAGTTGTTTTGGCAACAAAAGGGGAAATCAGAGGAAGCTAAGATGTGTGATAGAAGGAAAACAGTGGAAATGGGTTAACAGCGTCAAGTATCTGGGAGGGGTGGCTGAGGAGAAGGGAAGTCTGAATGAGCAGATCAAAGCTAGAATCAGAGGAGATGAAGCCAACTGGCACGGACTGTCAGTGGTAGTATATGACAGAAGAACGCCGAACAAGCTGAAAAGCACAGTGTAGTAAACAGTGGTGTGACCAGTACTACTGTATGATACAGAAATCTGGTCAGTAAAGGCAGAGCAATTGATGAAGCTAGTGGTGATAGAGATGACATTCCTGAGACAGGAGGAAGGATGCATGCTGTGAGACAGATGAAATGAGGACATAAGGGCAGAAAGCAAAGTAGCTCCAATTACAGAAAATGTCAAAGAGAACAGATTACAGGGGTTCAGTCACATGTGCAGAAACTCAGAAGACGATCTGATAGAGAAGATTTGGGACAGGCAGGAAGAAGGTAAGAGAAAATGATGGTATCCAACAAAGAGGTACATGGAGTGTGTGAGAGAAGACCTGAGACAATCAGGCATGAGTGTCGGAGAGTGGCATTCAACAGAGAGAGATGGCAACAGTTGATAAGACGATCCTGACCCCATTTCGAACATGTACCATACACTGACATTTAAAAATAGCAGTTGATACCATTAAAGCCTCGACTTTCTGGGGCATTGGAGACTGAACCCACAAGCATCTCCAAGTCAAGTGCATATAGATTTAACTTAGACTTAACACAATGATCTACATTCCTGGTTAAGTTGAAGTCACTGTGCAGAATTGACTATCTTTGTTTGCACAATCATACTAATTCCAATACTGACACCGAGCAATGACAGACACTGTTTTTCTGTATAAATGTACTTTAACCAGTACTGCAACTATTACTTGTTACTATTGAAACATAGATATTTCAGAAAATTGCTCTTTCAATACCCAGTGCACTCTCGGGTACTCTGATCACTTCCTATGTACCGCACAATTTCTTTTCTATCTCTTCAGGAGCTAGAAAGAAAGTGAGAACATAATATAAATCTGTATGCTGCCATTCCTTGGCAGAGTGGTTGGATGGGTAGTTAGTATGAAGGTGGCGATTTGTCTCAAACTTCATCATCCCATTCATTAAGGAGTTCAGACTTCCTGCGACTTTTGTCACTATATGATGATGACACTGTTCCCCATGTTTGGGATGCTAGTAGCATGAGCATCAGCCTTGGCCACACTATTTCAAGCATCAGCCTTGTACTGAAGCCAGGTAACCCCCCCCCCCCCCGCCGAAATGAAGCCTGTGGCTGTAATGCTTCTGGAGAAGACATGCAAGTATTTTTGTCTCCTCTCATACCACCTCTTTGCTCTAAAAGGAGTACTACCTTCTCCTTCACCAGTAATGAGTCTCCCCTTCCAAGATGCTAGGAAAAATTGCACTGATCTGCAAAACAAATCTTATGTTTCACATCCTTTGCTTAATGTTGGGAATCGGGGAGAATCAGCTTTGCAAGATGAATGTCATAATATTATATATTTGCTATTATAGCTGCAGTGATCCTTTAAGATGTGAAACATGACAGTCTTCCTTCCATCTGTTTGCTGCTGAGATTACATGCACAACAGCAATTATAGATTAACATGGTTAATCAAGGAATATTAATTGCATTTATGTGAGCAGTTGTAACTTCCAGAGCATAGGCACATGGCAGGATTGCTAAAACAAATGGCTTTGCGTAGTCATCCTGACCACTGTTCACATGCCACAACTTACAGGTTAAAGGATTTAAACCTCTGACTGCCTCCTTTTGCTTTCTTGATCTGTCTACTGCCTACACACACACACACACACACACACACACACACACACACACACACACACACACACACACACACACACACACACACGCGCGCGCGCACACCACAGAATAATAGTTAACTTGTCAAGCAACACACATTTGCAGGGTTTTTGCCATCTGTAAGGAACACGTACAATGAGCAATGTTCAACAGACTAAAGGAATCAGGAAATACTAACCCTCAACACAGCTTAATTCAAACTTATAAATCATAAGTGCAGTGCAATGAGACACAGATGGTATTAAAGTAAACAGAATTATGTCAGTCTGTGCTTTTAAGCATTATTGTTTTCTGTTTGCCGTACCTCAAGCTTAAGCTCACCCACACAGTTGTTACCAAATCATTAGCACAGCTGAAAGATTTCCTTTCAGTTTTTACCATGAGATAGTAAATGCCATTTATTATTGCAGACCTATGTCTGTCACTGTTGTTCTATGCCAACCATTGTGCATAGTTTGAGGAGCATGATTTTTTATTGTAATCTCTCAGTCCTTTGCATGTGTGTGCATTGTGCTTATTGTGAGTTTGCAACAAGGAAAAAGTCATAAGCAGAGTATTACTTACATCTATTATGTAACTTCCACAGGACTGGTGTCAATAATACAGATTTCAAGCTATCATCACAGTGAAAATCACTGAAAAAATTAATTCACGTGACAGGATTCAAACCCATGCATAGCTCAGCCCCAGTGCAGCAAATACAGCTTTACCACTGAAACTTTTGGACAAAATGTGTGAAGGCATGTTCATTGTAATGAAGTGCACATGAAGACTAATATTGTACAAAGGCATCCCACCCTCACTGGATTAGAACCATGCATACGATTGTACATCATTAGTACAATGAGCTATGGAAGTTGTTACAGAGAATATAATTCTCATATATTTGATGTTTATCTGTTTTTTATGTCACGTTTGCTTACTAACATGCAGGGGTGCTAAGGCAGGTGCAGACCAATAGTAAAGTCTTAGTACATTCAAATAAATGTTATTCATTTTTGCTGTAGGATGAGAACTGTCATTATCTCCTGCTTATAAATGACCAGTGATGCTGCTCTAAGCCAAACTTCATACAATGGATAATTACAAAAACATAAAAAAATAAATAAATAAATAAAATATAATATGGCTGTATAAAGCATTTTTACCAATGTGTGTGTTGTGCTTATGTATTTACGGACTGGCATAATAAGGACATTGCAGTCATGTACGTGTTAATGCTTCTAGTGCTACTTTAAGGTGTAAAACATAGCAAACCTCAATCCCCGTGTTTCTCAATGAGAATGTTATATTCCACACTGACTAAACTTTCTATGGTTAGGGTTATATGGCCATTGCTGACGAATTATGATACATTGACTGGGGAATGCCCACCACACAATAATCATTGAACAAATTTGAAATATGCTGACTATGTAACTGACACCTTACATAAACCTACAAGTTAGGTTCCCCGGGAGCTCTACACATTTGTTAATACCTTTTTTTGAAGTTATTTTGCAGTACAGATAGCATTTAGTACTATTTAACATAGCTATCACATACAACCTATTTAAAGCACTGTAATGTGTGACAGATCCTTGCAATGTGTAGATTTTAGGGGCATGACTCTTTTACAACTAATTGGTGTAATACTAATCCTTATGAGGTACACCTGGAACGTATTAGCCTAACTACCTAAGAGCTGCAGGTGGTGGCCAGTTTACTCAACAACCATTTGTAGAGATAGAGGGGTTCCTGGCTTTTCTCAAATACAATACCACCCCTACAGAGTTCTGTACTGCCATGCTGGATGCTGGGATGGAGAGAAATAGGCCCCAAAGGATTTCAAAAGATGATGCCCCGAGTATGTAGTTCTCACATTGCTATGTGCCCATTTCCAGATTTTAGTCCCGTGGCTTTTTATGATATCTCTCACCTATTCCAGGTAGCTACAACTGGAACTGAGTTGAAATAACCATGTGCACAAGGTATGGGTATGGTTGCATTGCAATGACATCTCTTGCATGTGTAGTTGTGGTGTTTAAGCATAGTTACTCTGGAAACATTTTGTGTTGGTGTGCTCACAGGTGATGTATTGTCTACCACCAGCACTGTGGAACTATACCCATCTGTTGGTGGCACATTTTGAGTGTCTGATGATGATGTTGGGATGAGCAGGCACAGTCTGAGGCTGCAAAGCATTTGTCAGACACAAGGAATGTAATACCCACATCCCTCTCCATAGACTATGAGCACAACACTTCTACCTATGCATAGCTATGACATGTGGCAATCTGGGAGTGGACAGGTAGATAGGGAGACTGTTGATAGTAGAACTGTAGTGTCCCTCCATTTCAGAACCTGCCGATAGCCATCATGGGAAGGAGGTATGACACTCGGAGGGTTGATATTCCCTTGAGTTTAGAGTGTCAGTAACTATTACCCAACATATGTGCATGGTCATTGAGAATGCATAAACAAGTTTCACCATGGTCTCAAAAGAGGTTGCAATTGTCACCCAAGCAGTGTATGCTGACTCACGAGACTACATGGACTGTCTGTATGATTCCTTGGACAGAATGAACTGTGCATTAGAATGTGCAGTGTTTATTCTGCATTGTCTGTCAGGATTGAGGGGTGGATCCTGTGATCGGTCGTTTGTAACATCCTCACATGTCAGCTGACCTGCCTATAGAGAGGCAAGGTCCTGTCGCCTCAGTATGAACACATTCACTGCTGTATCAGTGGTATAGGTGTGTACACCAAGGAGAAGCTATCTCCATGGTTGCGGTGGTGGTCATGCTAGTAAATCCTCCTCTCCAGCAGATGTTAGTCATGTTCAGGTAGCACACTGACATCTACCCACAGTTGGGTAACAGCCAGTACAACTTCTGACAGAGCCACTTCTCAGGGGGATGCACATACATCTGAGCCCTCTGCTATGCATGCCTTGGACCTGTCTAGTAGACCATGGTACAGGGCTAGCCCACGTAGTGAGACTGTGTCCCTCCCGACACTGACACACACACTACCGGTGCCCCTAGTATATCCTCTCCACACACACACACACACACACACACACACACACACACACACACACACACACACACACACACACACACACACACACACACACACACACACACACACAGACACACACAATGCACCAGGACTTTCAACCCACGTAATCCCCTCAAAACCAAGCCTGTACCCATAAGGACACATTCTGTGTGATATCCCTCAGCACTCAGAGTCATACACTTCTTTGTGAAAGTCATGCACTACTCTGTCCCATACCCCACCTGTGCAAATGATGATAACTGTGTCCTGACCATATAATATTGTGTCAAGGCCTGCCTATGTTTGATGCAGAGAGTAGCCAGCCTGTGAATGGGTAAGCACAATCTGGTGTTTTGTGTATCATTAGTATTTATGTGTATCTTCTTAGTTATGTTATCGTACTGCAATAGGTCATTTCCCCACCCATGTAAATTATGAAGAATATAATCTGTCCTTATAATATTGTTTCTAGGGCTACTTATGTTTGATGCACAGATTGGCTGGCTTATGCATGGACTAGCCAGTCTGTGGAGCCTATGTATGGGTGAGCACAGTCTAGTGTTTTGTATGCATCATTCTTATCTGTGTGCATCTGTTAAGTTATAGTATAGTTCTGTACTGCAGGCTTTTCCCCCCACTGTGCAAATTATGATTAATGGGCCCTTTCCTTATAACACATGTCTAGGGTTGTCTATGTCTGATACAAAGATTATCCAGCCAATGCATAGTTGGAGTTTTTGTATGTGTCAGTGTGTTTCGGCATAGTTATAAAATAGTTCTGTATGATAGGTTCCTTCCCACCAGTGCAAATGATGACAAGAGTGCACCGTCCTTATAACATTGTGTCTAGAGCTACCTATGTCTGATGTGCGGATTGGCCAGCCTATGCTTAGGTAAACGCAGTCTGGTCTTCTGGTCTGCCTCACTTTTACCAACTGTATCTGCTTAGCTCTCTCCTTTATTTATTTATTAAAGCTATGCACAATGTGCTGCTGCTTAGCTAGTGCCATAGCATATTGTGTCTGCCTCCATCTGGCATGGTCTTCTAATGCTGTCGCATCCTCTGACTCATAATTTATTTCAAGACACTTGTGGAAGAAGGTAAGTCCACTCCAAGTACTGTAGTCCCTTTTCTTTAATATAGCACAAGCAAAAATAAAAAATACAGAATGTATATTGAAGTAGATGATAAAACAACTGTGAAATGGGACATTTTATGAAATGACCCAACTACCAGGTCAAGAATTGAGGATCCACCTAGATTAGTTTTCAAACAGGGCCCCAACCTAAAAAACATCTTGGAATCTAACCGTGGTACATACCAGCATGCAGTTAGGTATGGTATGTCCAGATGTAACATATGCCATTATTGCCCACACATGTCTACAGGGTCAACCTTTACCATTAGAGATGAAGAGCATCAAATAAAACACAAATATAACTGTCAGACTAAAGCTGTGATCTGTGTAGCTCTATGTCAACAATGTCCAGCATTCTACATAGGGAAGATGGACAGGAGGTTCAGGGAAAGAGTATACAAACACCTATACCATATAAAGAAAGGGAGTCAAGAGAATGCGCTAAGTAGACACAAGCAGGAATACACAGACCACACATTTAAATTTAAGGCAATAGACAGTGTGAAGTCTGACGGAAGAGGGGGCCCGGAATCTTTACATTTAGAAAGCTTAGAGTTATTTTGGCAACTCAGGACTGCGGCTTGTGCTTACCGTGTGTTAAATGAGGTTTTACTCTATTTCTTGCATTTTAAAGCTAAGAAACCACCAGCGATGACAAACATCAGGAATTGTAGGGCAAACTAGCTTTGTCAAATATATAACAGTTGTCTCAGTACAAACTAATTTGTACGAACGCTTAATTAACAGTAGTCATTTAGTAACGCATAATTCAAATGGTGGGTGCTATGACATAATGTACAGACAGGAATACTGTTTGTACTTCCATGTATCCATATATAATTGTTACCCCAATATTTATATATATTTTATAATCTAATGTTTAACTGTAGGATGCTATGCCATGCTGCATAAGACAGAAAAGTGTTCTGCATATTTTTATATATTTTTATGCATTATTTTTATGCATTAGTACAATTTACAACTTCTTTATACTTCACTATTATGTTATATACATTTTAAGCATACTTATATTTTTAAATATTTTAAATATTTTCAAAAATTTTTAAAAACAACATTTTTAAAAGGTTATTTTATATTTAAATATTTTAATAACTGCATGTTTACATATTATGAGTTTGATTTACTATGTCACAATACTGGACAAGAGAGTGTGTATATTTACTTGCTTTTTAATAAGTCCTGAGGGTGTTTTGAAAGAAGCTCTTAAAGGAAGTAATTACTTATGGAGTGGACCCTCATACCATCATCAGTGTGTTAGGAATAGACCTCACCCACTGGCTGATTAACAACATGTTTGCACCATGGACTGTATTTAAATGCACTGGTTTTAGTGAATGCCTCTACCTAAAGAAGTCTCACCACCAGGTGGGATGAAAAGCACTTTGTGTTTACAGTTGTTTTATAATCTACTTCAATATACATTCTGTATTTTTTATTATTTTTACTTGTGCAATATTAAAGAAAAGGAACTACAGTACTTGGAGTGGACTTACCTTCTTCCGCAAGTGTCTTGGATTGTTGTTTGGTCTCCTACTTTTCCTGGTTTCATAATTTATTTCGTCTGCTGCTACCTGAAGTGCTGGGAATTGTGGTCCTTGCAGTAGACCAGCCTGCTATAACAGTTTTATAAGTATGACACTGTGTAGGACTGCATACATGGTACGTATTTTGGTGCAGGTGGCAGGATCATACTGTCTGACACCTCCAGATGTATCCAGGCAACAGAATTGTGACATTATCAGTCAAAACACACATTCTATGATATCTATATATATATATATATATATATATATATATATATATATATATATATATATAGTTTACTATCAATTTGTCGATCGCAACTTGTGCAATTTACAAAATGTCGAGAAAGCCGTATGTCGACTCAAAAATCAACACAAAAAATGTCGGAACTTACATCAGCGAATGCAATACAGCATTCACTGTTGTGAATTCCGACATTCCAAGCCAGATCGCACTTTAGTGGTGATTGGGAAATGTACCCTTACCCTCACTGTAGTGCGATCTCGGAGTTTGCATATATAAGTAGGGGGGTGGGGGGTGCAGGGGGGTTGCCCCCCAGCAAACATGTAGTGTAGTGTGGCACCTTTGATAGGCAGACAGTCTGGGAGTCTGCTTCTTGTTCGAAAATGTTGATATTGACATTTTTGGACATCTGGTTCGACATTTACATTAGTTGATGTGCGAACCGACATTTCAGTTCGACAACATGACTATTCGACTGTGTTACAGTCGACAAATTGATAGTAAACCATATATATATATATATATATATATATATATATATATATATATATATATATGGATCTAGGACTTTTGATCGAAAGATCAAAAGTCCAAATCCATTATCACCAAACATACTTTACCAAAAGCGCTTTCACCAAAAAAGTGCTTACGGTAAAGTATGTTTAAAAAAAAAAACAACATTAAACCTACTTCTATGCAGGGGGCAAGCCCCCATGCACCCACCATGTAAGGGCCTGTACCCCTCTACTTTAATATTCTCACTCTGAGGTCGCACTACAGTGGGGAAAAGGGAATTTTCCCTTATCTGCACAGTATTACGACCAGCACAACAAGCATACTTATCCAAAAGTGCTGCTTCGGTGAACAGCACTTTCGGTTAAGTATGCTCGGTGATATCTGCTTCGGTGGAAAGTGCATTTGGGGATCTGTATGGATCCTATACATATATATATATATATATATATATATATATATATATATATATATATATAAAAATAAAAACATTTTTTTTTTTTAATGGGCATGGTTGTAATCTAGCTCTGTTGGATTATGTAGATTTCTCATTGTGGTCATGAGCTAAGGTTCTAGGGTATTTCCAACATCCCCCACTCAATGTCCGTATTAGAAGTCACCCCATTCAAACTGTTGGTATAGTGTGTGAGTTGTAGAAACTGTCTGATTGTCCTTCACACACATATTATAGATGATACCTTGTGCATCACTGAAAATCTAGCTGCTGAAAGTTTGATACCCTTTGTGTTCACATAACGTAATCCCTGTTCAACAGATTTCAATGTGGGTGCAGTCTATGGCTCCCGGTACCTCATGGAAATGGGCTACAACATAGATGTCATGCATGGTGTTTGTTCTTTCCTCTGGGTATGTGGGAAGCACATATGCTCCCCCACATACTGAACCAAACATTGAGGAACTGGTGGAGTATTCTCAAGGCAGATGCCTGAGATACCCCCACTGTACACCCATATCTTAGTTTCTACAGTGATGGGTACTCCACAACTCCCACAGAGCTGCTGATAAGGCCAACACATGTCCACTCTTTGTTGTATGGTGCCTCTGTCCACTCGGACGTGAACCATAATATCAATGTCATGGAGGATGTGATATGTTACTTGTGGTTGGAAGACTCTGCACCTCTGGGGGCTGGTGCTGTGCACCCCAAACAGCAATGACTGCTATAAGAGTTTCTTGCAGACACCGATTTATAATGGCTGTGGCAACCTCTAATATACTTGTGTTTTTCACTTATTGAATGCGAGCATATGGTTGTGTTTATTGCTAATTCATGTGCAATGTGGTTGCACATGATTTTAACATCTCTGAATCACTCTACCATGTTTTTTGATATCATTAACATAGAGCACATCCCATTATATGGCCATTAGCATACATGACTTAGCTAGTCTTGTATTCCAGCTGGTCTCATCATGTCGTTGTGCTTTGTGAATCACACTCACCATGCTTGTCCCCACGAATTGTAGAAATGCACGTAGTGTGATGCAGGCAGAGTTTATGAATCTTGGCCCATGTTCTTGAAATGAATGTCAAGATTTACCTCTTGAGTTTTTCTCTTTTGGTGAAGTTTTTTTTATCAGTTTCTCAAGCTCATAATAAATGGTTATGACTACAGACCCAGTAATAATCCACTATATTAACTCCATTCATTTCATTAGTTAACAGCTTTCAAGGCAAATTTACACAACACTAAAATAAAGTGAATACCAAAACAGAAGCAATCAGGGATGATTAAAAGTTCTGCTGTCAGAGACAGAAAAAGGAAAGTGAAATATTTGTTTTGATAAAGACAGCCTCAAACTTCTTAAATTTATTTTTTGAATTCTACATTTAGAAATCTGAATATCTGATATATGTAAGAGCATAAACTTCTGAATGTTATGGACTCTTTAAGGTACAATGAGCACCCCCCCCTATCCCCATGCAGAGCTGGATCTATATGGCCTAGGCAGCTGCCTAGGTCCTGGGGCTGAGGGTCCCAATGGCCAGGGTGCTTCTCATTTACTTCAGTTATAGAAGGCGAGACTCTGTATCCTCTACACCAACTAGCAGACTGCTAAAGGAATCGTGAGTTTTAGTGCATTTTCAAGGAATTGTGAGTTTCAAAGGATGAGAAGTTTATTGCTGCTCATGTTAAGTCTGTTTTCAACGTGCAACTGCTTTGTTTAGCAAATGGCACTCAGTGATTGTCTTGTAGAATTTGAAAGCAGTGTTAGCATAACAGGTAGCATACTTGCCTTTAGTGCAGAAGCCATGGGTTCTACTCTCACAGAATGTGAATGGATTGTTAATACTGTGGTATACTTTAAGGGGGGATAAGGGTGCTGCACTCGTGAGTGTATTCTTCTTGGGATGAGATAACTATAACCACAAACTTGTTGTTGGTTTGCCAGCCATTTCTTATTGTAATATTACCAGTTTACCAACTTTTTCTTTTTTTAATGTAACACAAGCAATTAATTCTTCAAGGGCAGCAGGCACTGAATTTGTAGATGAAACACTGAAATGTAACATTGTTTGCCAGTAGCAACCTCTTCATTAGTTACAGATCTCTTTAATCTAGAATTATTCAGTTGACTTTTACTTTTGCAGAGATTGTACATGTTGACTGATAATGATAGACTGTAATGACAGATGATTGAGTGGCCTTTTGTGTTAAAACGTTCTGAAATTGATAGTTGTCATTATTGGTTCATACATTTTGTTTCAGTTCTAACATGAAAAATGTTCAAAACTACCAATTTAAAATGGATCTATATCAGTTCATTGAAATGTCTGATGTTTGAACACCGTATGTTTGAACTTCAAACCACGAACTGCAAAAACATCGAAGTCTTAAAACAGCAATTTTTTTTCCCAGGGAAAAATCGCTGTTCCAAGAAACACACACGCAACACAAACACACCAAAACAACATCAATCCACACACATACACTCAAAATCCTACATCTAACCCTACACTAAACTGTACAACACTACTACCTATCCACTTACCTTAACCAAAACCCAAACCCTAAGGTCCGTCATTATCGCACACTCACCTGACCCGCGCCCTAACCCTAACTCACCTATCCCGCCCTAACCCTAAAGTCTTTCACTATCACGCACCCACCTCACCCTCACCCTAACCCTAACTCACCTAGCACGCGCCCTAACCCTAACATCCACACAGTTGCACAGAGTCAGATAGCCTATCCCAAAGCCTGGTGTCCCCCTTCCTCTTGTGTCTGTGCCTACCCATGTATGTTGCACAAGTTGTCAGTGTCTTCCCTCTGTCTGATTTGTCCTACACCATTACATTCCCCCTCACCACTGAGTTACCCGTCATTCATTGTTACCCCACACCCAGTCAGTCATGTGTGTCTTTCACTGTGACTCACCCTGTCTGTCTTGTCCCTCTTGTCTACCTCTTACTTTCCTGTTTTAATAAACATAATAAACATAAATAAAGGACAAGTATCCCTTAAAAAAAAACACTGTCATCTGTACCTCTCAACTTTCTGGATATTTCAGTAATGTACAAGTGACTGACTACAATTGTTTAGCCTAAGAAGTGTAGTTGTCTGACAAATCACTGATAATTAATGTCGGTAAATAAGCACAAATATTTGTTGCAGGTGAATAATCATTATTGCTCCAAGGAGTTGAAAGGTATTGCTCCTATTCCACCTGCACCCTGCTCGTTCCTCATTTGCTCACCTTTGTGCTCTACTCTCTGCTTGCATTCCATTTTCAACACTGCCCTGTGCTCCTATTTCAATTGTTAATCTGGCAAAAAATAAACATACCACTCATTGCCAAAAAGGTCTTATACATTAAAATCATCTTCGTGTTGTCATACATTGTGTGCCAGTTCACAGAATTTGTAGATGAAACACTGGCTATGTATAACCAGAGAAAAAGTTTCAAAACTGATGAAAATTCCTTGACGTAAACAAAGGATTTCCATTGGTTACACAACTCAGATGAGCAAAGGTATGCATCACTATGCAACTATGAAATATCTTATAATTAATGTTTTTCTTTAAGCAACTTCAGTAGCTCAGTGTATTCATGATGTGACAACACTCTCTTCAACTGCATAGGGTATAGAGTTCTAATCCCCTCTGGGTGGTGTTCGCTTTCACAAAATTCTGTTTCCAGTATGCCACTGTATGCAATTCCCCTGTCAGATATTCTTAAACACTGTTCTAACATTCCCCTGAAATGTCTGTTTTCTGACAGCTTCACTATAAGTTTGGCTTCACTTGCTAAAGCAATGGTCTAGTGGATATCAGTGATGAAAGCATGGGTTCAAATTGATTGAGATGTATTTCTACGTTCTTAATATCAGGTGTGACATTACCCTGAAATGAAGCATTCCTATCATCCAACTGTAACTTATGTGAATGAGCCTGTCACCTTTTAACAAAGCTGAAGTACTGAATTCACTTATTATTTTTGAGTTAGAAGGTTGTGAGGTATGCTCACTCCTAATTGGCTCATCTTATATTCTGCACTCTGTTTGCTTCCCCTTTCATCTCTGTCTTACACCACAATTTCCATCCTTTTACTTTGTCAAAAAATACATAAACATAGCCCACACATGCCCACAAAGGGCTTATAAAAAAACGAATCTCTGAGTGGTTATACATCACATGATAGTTGGTGAAGAGTAATGCGATGGTCATAAATAACCACAGAGAAATGATACTTACCATCCTGTGATGAAATGAAGTAAAATTTTTGGATACACTATGGTCTTATGATTGGTCATAGAAATAAGAGCAGATACTCATCACAGGCATATATACAGTAAAGTTAAGTGAATGTCTTTTTTTAAAATATTTCAATGGCCGTGTGTGCTCATGAATCAATTTCTTCTGTGTCAAGGCACTAAGCAGGGTGTTCAACCCACCATGGATTGTATGATGTATTACACTGTTTGGTATCCACTCTTTAAATGTGCTACATTTCCATGATTTAATGACCCTTACAGTCTGACAACTTCAGTGGTTTCCCTAGCTATTGCACTGCTATGGAGAATAGGAGTATGAAAGACTTCATTTCCAGTCCTCTGAAGCGTACATATTGTATTTGCTATAAACAAAATGTTTATTTCTCATCTAATGGCAAAAGAAAATCCATATCACGTGCCAATAACCTGACATGCAAACATGACATAAGGTAAGCATAATATGTGTACATAACAGCTTCCATGGCTCAGTGTATTAATCCCATAATTGTTGTGTTATTTTACAAAGAGCAGCTTTCTGCCAGCAATACTGTTCTTCTGACATTCCCTTGAAATGTCTGTTTTCTGACAATTTCAATGTAAGTTCTTTTCTGGCCTCACTTACTAATGTCTTGGAGTAAAGAATACCAGTGAAAACAACAGGAGGACAAATGTATTGAGGCCTACCTTATATCAGTGTTCAAAGAAAACCATTTATTGTGCTCTTAACTTGCTATTGCCCATGAATAGGAACTGATTATTGACAAAAATAAAATACACTTAATGCATATAGCCTGACCACTTTCATGGCTCAGTCTACTTATGCAGTGCTGTATACATCGTCAAGAGAATGGGGAGGAGGGGTTTAATCCCTTGATGGCTGTATTGTTTTCCAATGTTCAGTTTTCCATCACCAGCAGTGTTCTAATATTCCATTTAAATGTGTGTTTTCTGGCAGTTTTACTGCAAGCTCTTTGGTAGCTTCACTTGCTAATATACATTCATGTAGGAAACATCCATTAGAAAGGCAAAGATTACAATTCAGTGAGCAGGTCTAGTTTGTACTACATTGTAAAAATGCACATCATTCACAAATCACTTACAATGGAAATATGAAATAAAATAAGCCTGAAGCATATATAAATCTGTGCGTGAGTTTTGCAGTGATGTGTACATTCAGTGTACTGGGCAGAGGGTTTTAATCCTGCGATGCCTGTATGTTATTTAACAATGTTTATATTTTAATCTTCAGCAATGTTCTAACATTCCCTTGAAATGTATGTTTTCTAACATATTCACTATAAGTTCTTCTGTGCCTTCACTTGCTAATGCAATAGTCTCAAGCAGTTAGAAAGTCAGGGGTTGAAATCCACTGAACAGTACCTGCAAAAATTCAAAAGTGTATGCTAATAGCTTGCTATCAGTCTTATACAAAAGCAGATGGTCAACATGCATCACTTTGCAAATGCAAAAATAAGACAAAATAAATGCATAGAGTCCAACTCCTTCAAAGTCACAGGTTATTGAAATGTGCATTGCCAATACACTGGGAGGTGTTTTAGATCCTCTGATTCTTATAAGTTATTTAATAATGTTCATTTTGTAGTCCTCAACACTGTTTTTTTGTCCTAGCACCTGGAAGCTCCCATGGTCAGAGCAATTAGAGAGCAAAGCTATTCCTTGCATAAATCTTGTACTGATACCACCAAACTAATTTAGACGTGTGTCCAAATAGCTTTAAGCTAATCAAACCAGCAGGTTGAGCTCTGAGCTTAACATAGATCTTAAGAGATTTTTATTTTTCAAAATGCTGCAAAAAATTATCTTGTACAATCAAAAAAAAAGAAACAGTTACTAACTTCTGAAAATATTGCACAATAAAGGGGAATCTCATTTGAAGAAGACGAACCAAGAGTCACTTTGTTTTTTTTTTTTTCTTTTGATTGTATTATACCAGGCTATAATAAAGTACAACTAATAGGTTCATAGGTTCATACTAGGTTATCTGCCCTAGGGCATTTATAATCCTAGCCAGAGTGTGTATGGCTTTCGCCACCCATTTTAAATTAATTTTGCTATGCCCTTTTTCGAGGTTAGTATACTGCGCTTCTGTCTAACAGTGACACAGAAGTGATACCCGGGGTAAACCTACGATCTCCCATCCACTCATCAAGATTCCTCTTGAAGAGAGTCAATGAGGGACTCTGCCTAACCTGGACTGGGATTTTATTCCAGAGTGAAGGGAGCCTCTGGGTTATGAATCTGTCCCTCCAGCATGTCCTATTTATTTCAGTGCTGAGATTTAAGTCCCTCGAGTGCGTAGCTCAATGGGATTTGGATTTTCTGAGGTGCAGCATGTCCATTAATTCCGGGTTGGACATGGCTTTATAAGTCAGGCACAGATCGCCTCTGAGCAGGCGGTATGCCACTGAGTAGAGCTGGAGTTTCTTTAACCGGGCAGCATACGGCATCTATTTGAGCCCCTTGATCCTCTTGGTGAGGTACTTTTGGGGTCTTTCCAGTTGCTGTAGGTGTCTGGTAAGGTACATCCCAAAAGAGGCATTGTACTCAATTATGGGCCTGATGAGGGATGAGTAAAGAGGCACGATGACCTCCCCTGATCTAGATGTGAATCCCTTCATGATTAGGTGGGCTATATAAAATGTTTTTCTAACCACTTTGGCCACGTGGTTGTCAAATGAGAGATTGCTATCAACTTGGGTCCCCAGGTCCCTAATTACTTCTTCTGTACTTAATGGATTACCACCTATGTGGTAATTTGTGGGCACTTTGTTTTTGCCAAAGGGATGACTATACACTTTTGGCGTTTAGCTTGAGGCCATGGCTCTGGCACCAGTTGTCTGTTTCTATGAGGCCCTTTTGGAGGATGCTTGTGTCAGCTGGAGAGTCTATTATGGTGCCCAGTTTGCAGTCATCTGCGAACTTGGTCAGCCACAGTCCTTCCATGTTGGCCTGTACCTCCGAGAAATATATACCGAACAAGAGAGGTCCCAAGACTGAGCCTTGTGGGACGCCACTTGTAACTGGTTTGGAGTCTGACATGGCTCCAGCTATTCTAACCATGTGGGTTCTGTCCTTGAGCCAGTTTGCAACCCATCTAGTGACATAGGGGTTTATATTTAAGCTGGTGAGCTTATCTATAATGCCCAAGTGGGGTATTGTATCGAAGGCTTTTGCGAGGTCCAGGTAGGCTGTGTGGACCACCTTCCCTTGTCAATGGCCTTGGTGACTGTTTCAAAGAAATTGACCAGGTTTAAGAGGCAGGATCTGCCCTTAACAAAGCCAAACTGGGTAGGATCCAGTGTCTGTAGGTCCCCAATATCTTTATTTATAAGGTCCATGATGATCCTTTCCATAGCTTTGCAGACCAAGCTAGTGAGACTTATGGGGCGATAGTTTCCAGGATCCGTTGAGGCACCACCTTTGTGGAGAGGGACCACTGTTGCTGCACGCCACTCTTTGGGTACATATCCTGTAGTAAGGCTGAGATTGAACAGTAGTTTTAGGTTTGGGTTTAGCTCTTCTTGGAGTTCATGTAGGACGCAGCCGGGACACCCTCTGGTCCCATTGATGCTGTGTTTCTTGCTTTGGAGAGGGCAGCTCTTACCTGAGCATCTGAGATGTCAGGGGGGGCAGCACTCTGCTGGGATAGATATTAGCCCTTTTGGTGGGGAGGGGGGTGAGAAGTTTGCGCTGAAGCTGTCAGCTAGGATGTTGGCAATGTCTGTGGGTTCGGTGTATTTTTGTCATTTTGGACTAATTCTGAGCATATCTGGGAATTCCCACCCAGGTTCCTAACATAACTAAAGAAAGCCTTGTGATTATCCTTAGTGTCCTGTGCAATTTTTCTCTCGAAGCTGGCCTTAGACGATTTTATGAGTGCCCGTAGTTTTTTGCTAATACTGATCAGAGATGCCTTCCCTTTTTGGGATTTTGCTCTGTCATGTAGTAGCTTCCTCCTTCTATTGTATAGTTTGTTTATGGCTGGGGTCCACCAGACAGGACGTCTGCCTTTGGAGGATTGGGTCTTGGTTTTATCTGGGATTGCATGATCCATGCATTCCTGAACGTGTTCATAGAATGCATTTATAAAGGATTTTGTGGTCTGGGCCGTATTATCCAGAGGCCCGGGGGCTTTGAAGGATTCCACCTCAGTTTTGAGGAGTGTGAAATTTGCTTTAGAGAAGTTTTTCACTGTGGTTTTCTGGGCATGGGGTGGGGTCGGGATGTGAATATCCAGTGAGATTAGTTTATGGTCTGATCTTACCATTTTATTTATTTATTTTTATTTATTTTACATTTGTTTACCGGGCTAGTCTAACTGGATACATGTCCATTTTCAGTAGAGGCCCGGGAGAAAACTCTAGGTAAATACAGCTAAATTAACAAATTTCTGAGAGTTAAGCATATAAACAAAATCAATACAAAAATACAAGCAAAAACAGACTGATTTACAGGATAAATTCTAACAATTCAAAGTAAATTGTCAGTATAGAATTCACTCTTAACAGTAGATGCAGTTCATATGGCAGAACCAAAAAACATTTTATTTTTTTTTTTTTTTTTTCTGAAGGAAAAGAAGGGAAGATCAGAGTTTAGGGTGACTATAGAGCTAGTCAGGTTTGGAACAGTAACATAGCCAGTGAGATTTGAGATATACTTTCAGATTGTTTTTGAAAATGGATAGTGAGGGAAGTGTAGAAATGTCATTTGGTAGAAGATTCCAGGCTTTCCCTACTGTATTAGAAAAAAGAGAGTCACCGGCCTTGTTGTTTGTTTTGGTAGAACTAGCTAAGAGTTTATGTGAAGACCTAAGGGAATCTAGGTTCTTGTAGGGAGTGATTAGTGTGGATAGAGCTGGTGTTTTGGATGGTGTGTAAAGGGTTTTGTGAGCTATAGTTAGTTGATTGAATTTGATTAGGTTCTGTAGTTCAAGCCAGCCTAGCTGTTTTAAATTGAGGCAACCAGTGAGGGATACACTTCTGGTCTGGAGCATAGAGTCCCCATGTTGGTGATGATCAGGTCCAGTATGTTTTCCCTTCTTGTGGGAGTGGTAACAAGTTGTTCCATAGCATTTGAGTTTATAAATTCTAAGAACCTTTGGGCTAGGGTGTTGGAGCTAGAGTAATGCTCCCAGTCTATGGTTGGGTAGTTGAAGTCACCCAATATAATGGTGTTTGGAGAGACCTTCATATTTTCCAGTGTTCTCAGGAAGGCCGAGTGGGGTTCCTGGGTTTGGGAGGGTGGTCTGTAGCAGGCTATAAACTGGAAGGCAGTTTTACCCACTGTTAGTTGCACATGGATAGTCTCTGATGCTTCGTGCTGTGCCACCAACCTGGAGGTGTGGGTATCTTTGAATATTGATACTCCCCTCCTTTGTGGTTCAGTCCAAGTTTTGGGGCAGAAAAGCATGGTATGAGGTATAACCTGGTAGTGCTGGGGTGCTCTCGAGAGCCGTGAACCAGGTTTCTGTTACTGCACAGATATCGATGTTCTCCATGCTAAGGAGAGTTTCGAGTGTGTGCATCTTGAGGTTTAGACTTCTGGTGTTGAGTAGCATTACTCTTAGTTTCTTATCCCTTGTGATACCTATGGAGGTGGGTTTGTCTTTTGAGCCTTGCCTAAAAAAGGCACTATGCGGGTAGCAAGAGCCTTTGCCAATATCCAAAGCCGCAGGGGTGACAGGTGCAAGCCGTCCCTAGCGAAGCATCGTGGCTTGTCGAGCATGTCATCCCAGGCTGACAGGCATTGGATCCCGTTTGAATGACACCAATACTTAAGCCAATTGTTGAAATTGATAATCTTGTCTTCATACTGTGGCATCATTCTTGGTGAGGGTAAGATGCTACTCAAGGTCAGGGTCATACCGGCCTGGGCTACATTCCCAGAGAGCTCCTCTATGTCTCTTTTCATGTAGTCCAGGGAGGTACGTCTCAGATCATTCACACCAGCATGGACAATGACTGAGTCATATTTGTACTTGCCTTGGAGTGACCTGAGTGCTTGTGTTATGTGGCGGATCCTAGCACCCGATAGGCAGCTCACCGTGACCTTCTCCTTGTTCAGCCTGGTGAGCGGGACGTCAGTGTGCCTGATGATAGAGTCACCTATTACAAGTGTATCAGGTGTGTTGTTTAGCCTTAAGGGCTGTGGCTGTTCGGCACACTGGCTTTGTGAGCTATGTGTTGCATGTGTTTTGTTTTGGGGTAGCGGTTGCTTTGGTGTCTGCTTTGGAGGTCTCTGCTGCTTAGGCAGATTTTTATTTAGAGCCTCCAAGTATGTTTTTGTGTGTTTATGTGTTTGGTTTGCTGTCGTGGTAGGTCTATGTGAGACTGGAATTGTAGTGAGTGTGGTTTCCTTCTCCTCCTGACTGGTTACGCCAGTATTGAGTTGAGAGAGCTTAGCCTCCAGTTTGGCTATATGGTTGCATCTCTCACATGTGTTGGAATTTGTTGGGAGGAGGAGAGGGTTGTCTGTGTACATTAGGCAGTTGTAACATTGCCTCAAGATTCCCAGGTTCACCAGCTGGACCGGAGAGGAGATTGACAACTGACCTTTGGACATGCTAGAATAGTATTGGGAATTCCTTTATAATTGAAAAAAGGGCCAATGGGGAACAAGTTACTCAAGGGGAGTTTGTGAGGGTGTAGTGCTTTTAATTTTTTTAGTTCTGACTTATATAATTGCTTTAGTGAGCAAGTGCTAGGCTTTAGCATAGGAATAGGGTGTTTATTATGAGAACTAGATCAGTTCCAAGGCTCAAACCCAAATAAGCGGCTTTCGATGAAGCTATGCACAAAATCACATAAGCCAGCTGGGTTTTATACAGGCGGACTTGAAAGAGCTAGAAATTGGCCCAAAACAGCCAACAGACTACCAGATTCCTGTGCTGGGAACACTCCTCCAGGGACAGTTAGCCTGCTCCAAGCTCCCCACTGCCACTGGTGAACAAAGAAGCCTCCCTCTATCCAAGAAAGGAAATGGCAACACAGGAACTTTCCAAAAGTCCAGAATACAGCAAAGCCTGTATTTGGACTACTCTAGGTCAGGAAAGATGGGAAACAAGGATAACTTTTTTTTTTCTTTTTTGCAACAAACAGCAGGAAATTGCAATAAATATGTAACACAGGCTAGCGCACTTGAGTGTGTAGCCTCAACAAGTACAGGACAAACTTTAAAAGTGCAGGTGCAAAAACAACTTTAGACAGTTTAAAACAGTTCAAGAATCAGAAATATTTGCAGTTTAGCTAGATCAGACAGTCGCCCAGGTAGTAGCAGGAAAAAACACTTTTATCAGGTTAGCAGTCGCTCTTTTAGCCTCTCTGCTGCTAGCACCACTCTGCAGGACCACGAGGAGCTTGGCTGAGTAGTAACAAGCGCAAAAACCTCGCCAAAGTGGGTTTTATACAGGGGGATTTGAAAGAGCTAGAAATTGGCCCAAAATGGCCAATAGACTACCAGATTCTTGTGCTGGGAACACTCCTCCAGGGATAGATAGGCTGCTCTAAGTTCCCCACTGCCACTGGTGAACACAGAAACCTCCCTCTATCCAAGAAAGGAAATGGACAACACAGGAACTTTCCAAAAGTCCAGAATACAGCAAAGCCTGTATTTGGACTACTCTAGGTCAGGAAAGGCGGGAAACAAGGATAATAATTTTTTTTTGTTTTGTTTTTTTTTCAACAAATAGCAGGAAAATGCAGTAAATATGTAACACAGGCTAGCACACTTGAGTGTGTAGCCTCAACAGGTAAATGCAACAAACAGGACAAACTTAAAAGTGCAGGTGCAAAAACAACTTTAAGCAGTTTAAAACAGTTCAAGAAGCAGAAATATTTGCAGTTTAGCTAGATCGGACAGTCGCCCAGGTAGTAGCAGGAAAAACACTTATCAGGTTAGCAGTCGGTCTTTTAGCCTCTCTGCTGCTAGCACCACTCTGCAGGACCACGAGGAGCTTGGCTGAGTAGTAACAAGCGCAAAAACCTTGCCAAAGCGGGTTTTATACAGGGGGATTTGAAAGAGCTAGAAATTGGCCCAAAATGGCCAGTAGACTACCAGATTATTGTGCTGGGAACACTCCTCCAGGGATAGATAGGCTGCTCTAAGCTCCCCACTGCCACTGGTGAATAAAGAAGCCTCCCTTAATCCAAGAAAGGAAATGGCA
The DNA here is from genome assembly GCF_019279795.1 of Protopterus annectens. NCBI lineage: Eukaryota > Metazoa > Chordata > Ceratodontiformes > Protopteridae > Protopterus > Protopterus annectens. The sequence goes on along the minus strand of NC_056745.1, from coordinate 79,156,821 downwards.
ACACAGGAACTTTCCAAAAGTCCAGAATACAGCAAAGCCTGTATTTGGACTACTCTAGGTTAGGAAAGACGGGAAACAAGGATAATAATTTTTTTTTTTTGTTTTTCTTTTTTTCAACAAATAGCAGGAAAATGCAGTAAATATGTGACACAGGCTAGCGTACTTGAGTGTGTAGCCTCAACAGGTAAATGCAAAAAACAGTACAAACTTTAAATTACAAGCGCAAAAGTGCGCTAAAGCTGGCTTTAAAGCAGGGGGTTAGAAAGCGATAGGAAATGGCCCAAAACAGCCCATAAGCTACAGGTCACTGGGCTGGAACCACTCCTCAAGGGACAGATAGGCTGCTCAGAGCTCCCCACTCTCACTGGTGAACAAAGAAGCTTCCTCCTATCCAAATAAGGATATGGGCAACACAGGAACTATGACACAGCCCAGAGATCAGCAATACCTGAAGACTGGACTATTCTAGTTCAGTAAAGGCGGGAAACAAGGAATTTTTTTTTTTTTTTTTTTTTTTTACAAAGTAGCAGAAATTAGGTACAGAAACACAGTAAATGCTTTAATTCAGCTAGCACTTGAGTGTGTAGCCTACCAATTAAACTAAGCAAAAACAAACTTTAAAAGTACAAAAAAACTCAGAAATACAGGCAGAAATGCAATAAAACAACTTTACAGAGCTTATTTAGTAAAAGAAACAGAAAAGTCTATATATACAGAAAAGCAGCTAAAACACACAAACACTTCAGATGCAGTGCAACCTAGAGCACTTGAGTTGTAGAAATATTAAGGCTATTTCAGTTATAATAAATGCTCTGAAATATACTGTATAATTCCAAAATGTTTGAGAAGCACAGTCAGAACACAAGGAGGTTCAGGCGAAAGAAAAAAAAAAAAAAGTTTTGTTTTACTTTTTGAAAGGGAAAAAGGAGGAACAGAAGGCCTTATCAAATGTTCTCTCTGTATTAGGCAGAATGAGCTAATGACACTAGACTGGGAGGAGTGTCACAGTAGGGGCGGGCAAATGCAAAGTGTAAACTGGTCGGTATAATGTCTTTATTTGAACTCCTCTGATGGCTAATTGTGCACATGCACCTATTTCTACTGTGTCAATGCACTGGTTGGGGTATCTTGTTCCCCCTGGGGGATCGATGGTATTTTACAATGCTTAGTTTGCATTGTTGACATGTGCTTACCTTTTGCTGATGTGTGTATTATGATCCCTTTAACTCTAACTGTTTCAGTGGCTCCCCTTGCAGAGGGTAGAGGGCTGCAGTAGGGAAGTCATGAGATCAGTTCCCGTGAAGCCTGTCTTTCTTTTCTTGCCATCATTCTGCACATGCTACATTTCCCTGATATATGTATTTTATGACTGCTTTGACTCTAACTGCTGCAATAGCCCCCCTTGGAGATACACTGGCATATACTTGCTTGAAGATATCATATTTTCCTATTTTAATGCCAGTAACATTATAGTACAGGTCCACTGCTCACATGTTCTTGTTGTCAGCACTGGTACTGGTCGGTATATCATGTTACTTTATTGTATCACTCATCCCCTGCGCAGATTTTATATTATCCCACATTAACACTATGTTGCACCATCTCCTCTGTTCTGCTTTCCAACATGCTTTGTTGAGCACCTCTGTTGGCACATTTTAATGTCCATCTCTGTAGACTCTGTTGCTGTATTATATGCTGCACTCCATCCTCAGCCATCAGTGCTGTTTTCACTTTCAATGCACATTTCTCTCTCTATGTGGATATGTATGTGCATGTGTGCGTGTGTGTGTATGTGTGCGTGCATGTGTGTGTATGTGTATGTGTGTGTGTGTGTGTGTGTGTGTGTGTGTGTGTGTGTGTGTGTGTGTGTGTGTGTGTGTGTGTGTGTGTGTGTGTGTGTGTATGTGTGCGTGTGTGTATGTGTGGGTGTGTGTGTGTGTGTGTGTGTGTGTGTGTGTGTGTGTGTGTGTGTGTGTGAGTGTGTGTGTGTGTGTGTGTGTGTGTGTGTGTGTGTATATATATATATATATATATATATATATATATATATATATATATATATATATATATATATATATATAGCCATACATCACAATACTAGAGGTGTTTATGCACCTTTAGCATTTACCTCTGCTGCTCATACTTAACTCTGTCCATGAGGTGGTCTCACATAATGCAGCCATGCATCTGTGCTGCGATGAGGAGCTGCTCATCATTTGCACTGGCCTAGCTGCATGCATGCATGAATAGCATTGCTCCTCATAAATCATGTTGGCTTGGCAGTGGTCATGGGAATGGCATTTCTAAATCCATGGGAATATTTCTTAAAAATGAATGAATTCTGGTGAACAGTTGCTTAGGCAAAAGAAGACAGCAAAATATTGTAATATATTTCAGAAGTCTTTAATAGCAACTATATTTCAGTCTTGTATTAGCATATTCAAGTAAGTTCATCCCTGGTTTGACACCTGTGTCTCTAATGGACACAGATAATCTGTAAATGGTTTATCTCCCAGGCCCCTGCTTGTAAATGTTTCATCTCCCAAGCCCCTCCTTACACTTATCAAGAGTATCTGAACTTGTCAGAGATTTGGGATTCATGCCTAGGCTAAAATGGCTCTTGTGGTCATTAGCCTAGTAAATGCCTATGAACCCCCCTTCCCACATACATGCACAAAAAAAAATAAATAAATAAATAAATAAATAAATAAATAAATAAATAAATAAATAAATATATATTCAAGCAGTGCTCTTTCTCTTTCATTCCTTCCCTTGATCTTTGACAAAAATGGCATTCTCTTGCACATGTAAGGATTAATTTACTACAAATTAGTGCAAGAAAACTATTGGCAAACATATATACAGATAATTTTGGTTGCCATTTTAAGGTTAAAAAATTGTGACTCAGTTCCTAAGAATAATAAAATACTAATTGCACAATGAATCAGGCACATATGATGCACAACCAGGAGTTAAAAGCATTCTGGTCATTTGTCTTATGCCTTATTACACCCCCTGACCATGCATGAGATGTGTTTAATGCACACCCATTATGAAAGCTTTGCACACAATTGGTTGAAAAAACAAACAAAAAAAAACAAAACAAAACCAAAGCAATGTTTGATCACAAAATAATGAGGCCACACTTCACCTGCCCCCTCCAGAAATAAAAAATGACCCCACCCCTTCTCACACCAAGAACATATAATAAATTCATGGTCACCCAACAGGAAGGCAAGTATACATTTCCCACTAAGTTCACAACATTCCCACACAAACAGTAATGTCCAACAGGGTATCTAACCATTAGTCCATGGTAAAATGTAATTTTGACTATGTTCTCCCATTTACTACCCAACCAAGCCATCTTCTCTTCTACCGCCTGTACAGAAGTCAAAGTTCCCTTCTTCACGCCTCTGCTGTCCATGCTATTGTTACCTTACTGGTGGACAGAGTTTGATTTCTCGAGTGTCAATTACCCGGGGCTCTAGACAGTAAGGATCAGATTGCCTCCATAGGAAATCATTATCATCAACATTTCTCAGCAATGGTGCCCATTTTGGATGGCTTCAGCATTTGATTTGAGTTGAGGTTGTGCAACCACAAAGTTGTTATATATAAGTCTGGAATGGGGTGCAGTGTGCAAGCTTCACAAATTAGAAGTTGCAGTGCAGCTTTCCTCCCCTACAAGAAACATTTAAATGGGGGGGGGCACATTTCAGTGATTCCATTTGGGGGGGGGGGGTGATGTTCAATGACCCCTAGTGGAAGGCTATGCTATAGCCTGCAGTAGCTGTTACATTTTAAACAAGACCATATATATTATTGTTTTATTGAGTTTTGATGAAACATCAAACAAGAAAAGCCTCATTTTTTCTCCTTCTTTCTTCTGACAGCCATTGACCCATGAATGGTGTATTTATTACTGCTTAGTCAGAGAAAACAACCGTCGCAGTGTGCACATATTATTGCCATATTGCAACAATCGTTCTTTACAACTAGTGATAATAGGTGCTTAACAGTCACATGAGCAGTTTTATATCACTGTTTATGCACCAAGGAAATCAGTATCTGGGCACGTTTTATTCATAATGTAAAAGAAACAGCATTTAATGATAAGCCATGAACATGCATGATTTACATTGCAAATTCAGAGGAGTGGTACTGTATATTTGTGCCCAGCTTAATCCATGAACTTATCCTGAACTTTCATCTGCTTTCCCCTGCTGTGGGACATGTTTATAAAACACTGAACATGATAGGCTTTATTAAACCCATAATTAGCGTTACAGAACTAAGCGCCACAAGTGTGCTAAACATGAAAGAAACCGAATTACTGCACATATTGAAAATCACAGTCCTTTAATGTCTTCTTTTATAGCTTGCTTTGTGAGATTAGTAATCACTCTACAAAGCGATAACAATTATCCTAGAATCTTTGCTATTTTGCACATTAAATGCATTTGTAATTCAAGCCATAACTGTTAAAAGATAAGACGTTATTCTCCACTTTCCATTTGCATTTCTCCCAGCATGGGGAAGGAGTTTGAACACAGATTTCCTCATTCTCATTTTGATGAGCACCATAGAGGGTAACTGCTGACTGGATTGCTGTGCTTGTTAAAAGCACCGCACAGACCAAGTGCATATGGTATGTTTTATTGCCGTCATTATACATGTAGATAGATACATTAACATGCAGGCAAATACACCAATAAATTTATGGAATAAATAAATATGTTTGTCAGCTCCAAGGAGAATGAAGAGAAGATGTTGCTTTATAACCAAGGATACATTAATTTTTGTCTTATCTGACAATAATAATATTCTTTTTCTTTTGATAAATTCACCATTGTTGGTCTTCATTCGGCGTTTCCCAGTTAGGGGTCGCCACAGCGGAACTCCGGTCCACTAATGAGTGGCAGTAGATTTTTACTGTGACGAGGTGCCAGCTCGACGCCCAACCTTAAGTGAAGGCACGCCCATTCTACGCATGTCTTTCGGAGACCACTCGATTGCGGGGAGGACATGCAGACTCCACACAGAAGGCGCTTCAGCCGAGAATCGAACGGGATACCCTCTTGCTGTGAGGTGACAACGCTTGATAAATTCACCTTTGTAAACATATATAAAAATATTCTCTTTTTATTTGGCTTGGTAAATAATCAACTGTTCATAACCATAATCAATCATTTTCAAAAGCTGCCAAGCCATCACACACATATGGCTTTGATGATGTATTAATATTATTTGCATTTGAAAATTGCCGCTTCACCTGCCAAAAAGATGACTGTCGGATATGTTAAAGTATATGTTACTGAATGACAGACGAGCTGTTGTACAGTTTTATTCATAAAGGTAGCTGTTTTCCTCTGACACCAAATTGCTCCTGTCTGATGGTTTATCTTATTTACTAACACTATTAAGTGCCTCGAAACCGATGTTCTGATAAATCAAATTACCCAAAACCAGGCCTGAGAACATATTTCAGAAGTGGATTGTTTTGCACTCTCTTAATAACAACACGATTATCTGTCCCCACATATAAGAGATAATACCTTTTGTTCAAAACACAAAAATCTACACTAAGTTTAAAGCAGCTGTGTAGTTTTGTGGGAGGCAAATAGGAGGGTGATGTTGAGATCAGTTCACTATGTGCTTGAATAAATGCAGTAGCTTTTTCACGGATTTGTTGTTGAAAACTAACTATTCCTTTCTTTTTAACCAGAAAATAAATACCACAGGCTTCACTAAATGTGTTCATAATAAATCATGAAGACTGTCGGTATAGTTTGCTGTTGTTGGAATGCTGGAATTCAAACAGTGTAGACAAATATCAAATTCTTATATGTACATAAGTATATACTAGTTTAATGACTACCGAGGCCTTTGCAAGCCTGGCCATGCAATTCAACCTAATCGTGTCCCTGTGTATCATGAGCATTTATTAAAATGGAATATGTCAGTCAGGAAGTTTCTAGAGATTATGTGTGTGTGTGTGTGTGGGGGGGGGGTATGTTAGTTTGGGCAGTACAATCTGCCTCTGTTTATCAGAGACCTATGGGCTAGACCTGGGATGAATTTTTGATTCTCCAACCATTTGTCAAGGTTTCATTTAAATAACTTTAGGGATGGACTCTGCTTCACATGGATGGGGAGCCTGTTCCAGAGCATGTGATCCTCTGAGGCACATATCTGACTCGCCAGCATATCTTATTTATGTCACAAGCAAAATAAAAATCCTTGAATCTAGTGGTTCTGATGTTTGTTTTGCAGATGTGCAAAAGGTCCGTCAGAGTATTATCACGATGGTATGCACTAATATCAGGGTTCAGAATTTACTAGCAGGTCAGAATTCTTTGTTGGCATTCACTAAAATCATGGTTTAGAGTTCACTAACAGGTCACAATTATTTGTCAGCATGCATTAATGTTTGGGTTCAGCAGTCAGTAGCAGGTCAAAATTCTTTGTTGGCATGTGCTGATATTAAGGTTTACAGTTCACTAGTAGGTCAGAATTCTTTGTCAGCATGTGGAAATATCAAGGTTCAGAGTTTTGTAGCAGATCTGAATTCTTAACTGATATGCACTAATATCAGGGCTCAGAGCTCACTAACAGGCCAGGATTTATTGTTGGCTACATCAGTTATGCCTGGCATTTATACACCAACTGTTTTACATCTATACTGATTCAGAATAGTTTACTCCTGGTAGGAAAAGCTACTACATTTTGAGACAGTGGCAGTAATAAAGTATCAGGAAACAACCCCTGCAGTGTTAATCAGGTTATAAGTTCATAGGTGTATACTAGGCTAACAACTACTAGGGCCTTTATAGGCCTAGCCATGCAATCCAAATCTGTCCCACAAGTTATATGTTTTAGACATTTACATAGGGGGTGATTGTTGGTTAAGACATGATTTGTTGACTGTCTCTGTCCATCAGAGACATAGGCACCAAACAAAGGGTGAATTTTTGATTTCCTATCCAATGGTCCAAGTTACACTTAAATCGGGTTAGGGAGGGATGGATGGGAAGTCTGTTCTAAGGAATGGATGTTCTCTGGGATACATATGTCTTTCCAACATGTATTTAATATTGCAAGCAAAATTTAGGTCTTTAGATCTGGCAATTCTGATGCTGTTTGTTTTGTCTCTCAGTAGTCTGCAGGAGACTGAGTATAGAGATAGGGCTTTGAGGCAATCTGCATATGACGTTGTGTTTATGCCCTGCATTTTTTTTTTTTGTAAGAAACCTTTGAGGAAATTGAAGTTGCTGCATATGTCTGGTCAGGTACAATACTGAAAGGAGCATTGTACCCATTGATGGGTCAGATGAGGGACGAATATAGTCGTATAATGACTTTCCTGGACTTAGATGCTATGCCCTTACTTAGAAGTTGACCATCATAGAAGGATTTCCTTACTATCTTGGATATAGGTTGTTCAAAGGCCAGGTTACTGTCTACATGTGCTCCCAGATGTCTCACTAGTGGATCTAATCTTAGTGATGTTTTATCGATGATGTAGTTTCCTGAGATGGCTGGCTTTCTGAAAGGTACTATAATGCATTTCTTTACACTGACTTTTAAGCCATGGTTTTGGCACCAGTCATGTATCTGTGTTAGACCCTCATGTAAGATGTTTAATCCTTGGGGGGGGGGGGTTATGACTACTCCCAGTTTACAATCATCTGTGAACTTGGTTAGTGAGAGTTTTTTGACATTGGTCTTGACTTCCAAGAAGTAGATGCCAAAGAGGAATGGGCCCAGTATGGAGCCCTAAGGGCTCCACTGGTGACATGCCTCTTTGTGGAGGGGGTCTCACCAATCCTGACTTCCTGGGTCCTATCTGTGAGACAGTTGGCTATCCAGCATGTTATATAAGGGATTATGCCTAGTTCCATAATTTTGTTAGCAATGCCCGAGTGGAGTATTGTAACAACCTAGCCAGGTCAAGGTAGGCAGTTGTAACAAATGCCTTAGCTAGGTCAAGGTAGGCAGTTGTAACAAATGCCTTAGCTAGGTCAAGGTAGGCAGTTGTAACAAATGCCTTAGCTAGGTCAAGGTAGGGAGTTGTAACAAATGCCTTAGCTAGGTCAAGGTAGGCAGTTGTAACAAATGCCTTAGCTAGGTCAAGGTAGGCAGTTGTAACAAATGCCTTAGCTAGGTTAAGGTAGGAAGTTTGCACTGTTTTACTCTCATCCATTGCCTTGGTGACCTCCTCAAAGAAGTCCATCAGGTTCAGTAGACATGACCTGCCTTTAACAAATCGAGACTGGGATGGATCCAGTATCTGAAGGTCTCCTATGTTTTTGTTGATCATTTCCATGAAAATTCTTTCCATGTCTTTCCATATAAGAATAGTCAGACTAATGGGTCTGTTGTTTCTGGGATCTGTTGATGGACCGCCCTTATGAAGAGGAAAGACTGTTGCTGTCCTTTCTCATAGCACAAGGCTGTTTTGAGAGTATAGTTAAATAATAACTCCAGTGGCCTTGATAGGTCATATTTTAAACTGTTCAGGAAGCATCATTGGTTATTATCAGGGGCCCAATGAGACTGTATTCTTGGCTTAGCGAGTGCAGCCAGGACATGCTCTCTGTTTATAGTTGGAGGGGTTTATTTCTGAAGGTATTTTTTGCAGGTGTCTGGGGGTGAGTTGGGGAGATTAAAGTTGGAACTGAATTTGTCAGCCAGCAGATTTGCTATATCACCCAACTCAGAGAATGTGACACCATTATCCACCAGTTCAGTACACTACTGTGTGCTGCCTTTGAGATTTGGTCACAGTACAGATGTCTATATTCTCCAAAATGAGGAGGGCTTGAAGGGTGTGGAGTTTTTTGTTTAGGCTCCTAGCATTGAGCAATAGCACCTTAAGGTTACTTGTAGACTTTTTCACTATGTTGATAGTTTTGCCTTTTTGGCATTGCCTAAAAAATGCTCTAATGGGGGGGGTGAAGTATTAGCCTGTTCCCAAAACCCTAAGGGGGACTTGTGCAGCTCATCCTTGGCAAGTCAATGTGATCTTTGGACCATGCTCTCCCATGCTGACAGGTACTGGATTCCCCTAAAGTGACACCAGAAACTTAGCCAATTATTAAAATCAATCATTTTATGTTCATACTGTGGCATCATCCCTGGTGAAGGTAAAATGCTTCTCAATGCAAGGCTCACAACTATCTGTGACACATATTCTGACAGATCCATTATGTCTTTTTTTATATATAGTCCAGTGAGGTATATCTGCACATGGACTTTGATAGAATTATCTTGATACCTGGGGTGCAGTTTCTTGAGTGTGTGCAAGATATTGCAGATCACGGCTCCAGATAGGCAACTAACCACTATCACCTTCCTGTTTAACCTGGTGAGTGGGGCATCTGTTTGTCACACAATGGAGTTCCCAATAGCAAGTGTATTAGGTAAAGTATATACTTGCGTTATGGGCTTTGCTTTTGGGGGACCATTTGCTGAAGGCTTATGTGAGATGTTTGGTGTTGCTTTTGGTGTGTTTAAGTGACTGCTGAGAAACAGTCTTGTCATTAGATGGCTTTGGAGGTCTTTGAGATTTGGAAAGGTTTCATTTAAGTGCCTCAGAATAAGACAACGTGAGTGTAGTAAGTGGTTTGTGTAAGGGATGCATTGTGGGTATTCCTGACAACCTCAGTTGTATATGAGATTTTTGCTTCCAAAGAAGTTGTGTATTTACATCTCTTGCATACTGTGTTAATGTCTTTAATGATTAATTGGTTGCATGAGAATATGCAACAATTGCTATATTGACTTAAACTTTGTAAAAGGCATATCTATGTTTTCTGTACCTGTAATAGGGTGGTCTGTTTAGGATTAAGGATTGAGTTTTAAGAGACGTCTCCTAGGGTAGTTCTAGGGTTAAGGCCAAGATGTTATACAGTATTAGGATATGATAGTGCTATTTGATTTGCAAGCTAGTTACTGTAAGCTCAGTTCTGCACAATGTCACACTGCATAACAGGTTTTGGACCTAATCATAACTTTATAAGGAAATTGTAATATCTAGGCATTTGCTACTATACAGGGCACTGCTGACAAAGTTATGTCCAAAATTTCCTGATTTATAGTAGAGAAAAATTTTGAAAGTGACTCCTACTCCCTCTAGTCAATAAACAACCACACTTTGAGCTTCCTGGAATGCCTCCCAACTCAGATGAACCAGTTAAACACTTTCTGCCACAAAAAGGATGCCATTTCTTAGTGTAAAAGTACAGCAAAAGCAGCTCTAAGGTGCAGATTAAACAACAAGCAACAAACAACCACCAAACAACTAAGTCCCTGGCTCATTATCCCATCTGCAAAGCGATTAAGATCCTAATAGAACTAGAAAATCCAACAAACATAGAAATAACAAGTTCTGCCACAAAATAAAAGAAATGCTTATAAAATGTTCAAAAACAGTAGTGATCACTGTATAATGCAAGTACAAGTGTGATAAATCAAGAAAATATTCTTATCTTAGCTTGGATGGCTCTGGATGCAATTGAAACACTTGAAAAGTGTTTCAGAGTCCTTAGTAAATGAACAAAGAGCCTTCCAAACTTGCCTGAGGTGTCTCAATCTATGTTAGCAACAAACATGCCTCCAGGTTGATTAGACAGGATGATAACATGGACCTCATCCATGTCCATGTCACTATCGGCAAGGTCCCTCACCATATCACCATATGGCTAGCTACAGGTCACCATGTATGCCTGTACAGTCTCATGACTCATACCTACAAGAGCTTGTCAACCAATAGAACACCTTATTCATGAGTGACTTTAAACACCCCTCTATAGATGGGGAAATGTACACTGTCTCAAACTTACAGGCACAATAGATCCTGGGCTTTATTAATACCAACACCTTGGAGCAGATAGTGCAAGCTCCCAACAGAGGCTCAAACATACTAGATCTGGTACTCACCAAGATGGGAGAGCATTGCACCCCTCCACATGTCATGTCCTCATTAGTGAGGTCAGATAACAAAGCTTTCTCCTTTGAAGTAAAAATCAGCCCAGAAAACCCAGCTAAACCAGTACCAGTAAACTATTCTAAGGCAAATTACTCCCAGTTAGGGGATAGTTTGTTAAAATTCAAGACTCCTCCTAATCCTGAAACAACAGCAGACAACAAAGAGATTTGTGATATTATTTGGAGGTTTTGGCCAATACTTACGGAAGATGATAAAATAATGCACATAGGTGAGCATCCGAGGTTCATTTTTAAAAATAAGAAAAATATTAAAAGACTGCTCTGTAATAAAGCTGGATTTAGCTCCAACAAGATCTCGGACAGTAAAGGGACATTTAAATGTACAAGATCAAAGCTTGCCCGCTCATTGATAGTAGCAACACTTTTACATGTCATAAAGCAAAGAAAAAATATGTATTCAAAGTGTATGCAGACTGTAATAGTCAACATTTAGTTTATCTCGTGATGTGCTGCCATTGTGAAGCTTTTTACATTGGCAAGACTGATCAGTGCTTGAAAGATAAAATACTTTGTCATCTTAGTGATATTTGCAACTTCGAACTTAAGAATGCACTTGCCATGCATATTTCTGCACAATCTATGCATAGATTTATTTTTAAAGTGGTTCAATGTGTACCTTATACTGCTAGGGAAGGAGACATTACTAACCATATTGAGCTTTATGAAACTAGCTGGATTGTGAACTTGAGGGCTGATCAGCCACCTTGGCTGAACAACATAGTACCACTTAAGCCAATCCTTAACAATAGGAGAGTATCCATTGGTGCAAGCTAGGAGGCTGGTCCACAGCAAACCAGCCATTGGTTAATTTCCTAATTGGATATTGGGTAGGTGCGTCTCCTATCCTAGCCCTCATTGGTTAGTTTTCACTTTTACTCTAGGAGGAGAGCAGGAAGAAATCATGATCTGAAGAAGGTTCGTTGATGAAAGAGCTATCTGTTGTTACAGCTCTCCATGCTAAAGTTTGACTATGGTTTGACTATCACTGTTTCTATTACAAGTTTGTTTTAAAAGTTTTTTAAAAAGTTCTTCAGAAGAGTGCAACTAAAGCCGTGGAGGTGTACCGAAGATTGCTTTTCATACTTCTCTTGTTTCATTCAGTTACCTTTGGCAGTTCAGCAGTGTTTCTGATTGAACTGCATTACTAGGAGAAGGTTTGAATTTATCCATTATGAATAAAAACAGTGATGTTAACTTTGAAAGACCTTTTATCTTAAGAGATGAGAAGGACACTGGATATATTACGGACATTTCTCAGTTTCCTGAAACTTTGGTGATTTTCTCTGATGAACCATCATTTATAAAAGGTGTAAGAATATGAAGTAAATTTTAAATAATAATAATTTGGTAAAGAGTTCTTACTGGACCCTGGGGGGGGGGGCATATAAATGTGGGACCCACAGACAATGTAGATTAATTATTAACTCTGAACAAAATAAAAACAGAAGGGTAAAATAGGCTGTTAAACAGTAAGAAACATAACAACTGTATGAGTAAGGTGTTATATGTATAGCATACTGAAAACTATGCCCAGCGTACTATATAGGCAAAACATAGAGCACTGAGAAAACAAGTATATGAACATATGGATAACATTTATCAAGGTGTGGAGATGAATGCTTTTCTAAGCATACAACAGAATGTAAAAAATTATTTATTTATTTATTTATTTGACATTTGTTTACCGGGGTGGTCTGACTGGGTCTACAGAACCCATTTTCAGTAGAGGCTCGGGGAGAAAAGCTCCACATACAGTACAGTACAAATACAGTATAATTCAATACAATAAAAATTACATTAGAAATACTGTGCAAAAAAAAAGTTGAAAGAACAAACTGCTACAAGATGTTGTAACATATTACTACACATCTAAACAGTTCTATACAGTTAAAACATTACAGACGATAATAGTCACTCTCACCATACATGATGTAGAAATAGCAGCCAGAAAGTTAGTGATGCAGACATATAGTAAGAGAGAGTTAAGAAGAACAGAAGTAATAAAGCCTGAGCAGTAACTTAAGGACATGGTATGGAAGCAGAGAAGGAGTTAGAAGAGCTTTAGGATCTTGCAGTCTGTGAGGGATTGAAATGTGAGAGAAGAGGAAGACCTGAGCATTAGGCAGGCTTTATGCAGGAGCAGAGCCATGTATTTTTGAGATGATTTTTTAAAGAGGCTTTGAAATGGGTTAGGCCAGGAATAAACCTGGTAGCTAGAGGTAGTGAATTACAATGTATAGAGAGAGTATGAATACAGAGAGTGACTAGGTTTCTTGTGGGTTTTGAGATAGCTAAGAGATTTAAGATTTTTGTATTCTGATCGTAGGGATTGATTTGGTGTGTAAGGTGTGACTATATTGGCTAGTGCAGGGCAGGCAGTAGGCTTGTAAATAAGGTTGTGCAAGGTGGATAGATGAATAAAGGCAAGTTGGTTGGGTAGTTCAAGCCAGTTTAATTCTAGAAGATCTTTACAGTGGTGTGAGTGATATTCAGAGTTTGTGGCAAACTTTGCAATTTTGTTGTAGCACTGTTCCAACTTGCTTAGGTAGAATTTTGTAAGTTAGTTAAGATAGGGGCACCATACAGAAGAGAGGGAAGTAAAAATATTTTTGCAAGGGTAGTTTTGGTTGCTGCAGTAAAAAAATTAAAATGTTTGTTTCTATATAAGAGTCCCAGTTTTTGATGATTTTTCTTTATATTTTACTGTATATGGGGGTCATACGAAAGTTTATTGTCAATGATAACACCTAGAAGTTGGGTTTCCTGCACTATTTCTGTGGCAGTGTTGTCAGGTGAAAGGATGTTGAGATGGTCAGTGACAAGGGAGGTGTTTTTGGGATGAAAGAGCACTAGTTTTGTCTTCTTTGGATTAAGATGAGTTGGGCATTTCTTAGCCAGGACTCCACTGCTGTAAAGGACTGTTGAGTTTTTGAGAGTAGTTCTGGTAGTGATTGAGCAGTGCAGATTATGGTGGACTCATCAGCATATTGAATGAGGGTCTGCTGGACTCATCAGCATATTGAATGAGGGTCCCAGGGTGAGAGGCAGTGTGAAAGCTGTTTGTGAAAATGTTGAAGAGTTGGGTCCTAGGATGGAGCCTTAGGGGACTCCAGTAGGGTTGTGGGAAAAGGATAAGAGTTTGTTGGACCACTTCACTGCTTGTTTATTATCCGTGAGGTAGCTCTGAAACTATTTTACTGTGTTATGTGAAAAGCCTAAGTTACACAGTGTGTTCAAAAGTCAGGGGTGAAACTGTGTCAAAGGCTTTGGAGAGATCAAGGAATAATGAGGCTGTATAGCATCCTGCATCTCTGACCTTGTTCACAGTGTCTGTAAAAGATAATAGGGCTGGAGCTGTGCTGTAGCTAGGTTGGAAGCCATATTGGGTTTTGGTTAAAAGATTGTTTTGCAATAGACACTGCATTACCTGCTGATGGATACCTCTCTCGAGAATTTTGGATATGGGTGACAAGATGGATATAGGACGGAAATTGGATGGATCAAAAGAGTTGCCTCATGGGAGTGATGTGACATTGTTTCCATATGGTAGCCACTTCTGATTCAGAAAAAATAACTATTTATAAGGATACTGATTGGGTAGGTGACTTAGTTCGCAGCCAGTTTGAGGTAGTATGGGGGAGATTGTCAGCTGAAGTAGAACAGGGTTTTAGTTTTTGTAACAGTTCCTTAATGGCGTCAGTGGGTATGGGCTGAAATGTGAATGGGGTTTGTATGACATTATGTTGAGTGTAGGAGTTAGTAATGACAGGGTTAGAAGTAGTTGATGGTCTGGGGTTGGTGTCTGAATAGGTTGAAGGGTGGGGGGGGGTCCAGCATTAGGGGTGTTAGTAGGTCTGAAATTTATTTTATGAAGTGCTTGTTAAAGTTTTCGGCTATTTGTGATGGAGGAGTATCAGGTGATTGGGTGTGCTTTCTATTTCTTCCAGGGTTAAGTAGAGAAGATTTGGAGTGCCAAAATGTACTGGGGTTGATTTTATGCTGGAATTCAAGTTGGGAATAATATGACTTCTTATCTCTGTTGAATAGTTTTGTCACTTTGTTACGTAGTGTTTTGAAATTAACATGTTTTTGTTCATTTTTGTTTTGTTTCCAGGTTGACCAGGCTAGGTCCCTTTGATTCATCAGGTGTTTACATTCCTTAGAGAACCATGGTACTGAATTATTTTTTATTCTTTTCATGTGAATGGGAGCTAGTGTGTTAAGTATGTGAAGAAAGGTGTTATTAAAGTATAGTACAGCATCATTAAGGGGTACTTGTTTAAGAGGTGTCCAGTCTATTTCCTGTAGGAGATTGTTAAATTTATGCTGGCAAAAATTAATTGAGTTTCTAACTGATTTTATAGTGTGTACTCTTCACAGTTAGACGGTGCCCGTTCGATTCTCAGATAGAGCGTCTTCTGTGTAGCGACATGCATGAATGGGCGTTCCTTCATTGAAGGTTGTGCATCAGGCCCAGCAAGCCAGTATGTAAAAATCTACTGCCAATCATTAGCAGACCGGAGTTCTGCTGTGGCAACCCCTAACTGGGAAAAGCCAAAAGACACAAACAAAAACTCTTAGTTGTTGGGAGTTTGTTCTAAGGGAGTAAGCTGGCAGATGACCGCTAAGGGAGCCAGACAGTGTACCAGAAGATTGTTATTGGCAGGATGGGATACTAGAATCCAGTCTAAGGTGGACTGGCAGGCAAAATCTTTGCTGTATCTTGTTGGAGCATTGATAAGCTGTGAAAAACCATACAGATTTATACTATTTGTGGGGGAGTCAGAAGCTATGGTTTGCCAATCTATATTTACGTCTCCTAAGATTATTGTTTCAAGGTTTATTGTTTGGGATGTCCAGGATAAAATATTTTCCAACACTGGTATACTGTTACCTGGTGAGATATATATTATTATTATGCAAATTCTTTTTGATATATTAAGGTTCAAAAAGGAGATTAGTACATCAGCATTGGAAAAGATGAGTATATTACTGGTATAGGGTGTGATGCTGAGTATAGAGGGATATAAAAGTGCTAGCCTCCACCCCACACTTTTTTTGGATCTATCCCTTCTGGTTATTACAAAGTTTGGAGGTATTATTTCTGAGTTTTTTACATTGGGATGTAGCCATGTTTCGGTAAGGGCTAGTATGTCAAGTTTATTTTGATCAATGCAGGAGTGCAGTGAGGCTATTTTATTACATATACTTCTAAGGTTAAGTGTAAGTATGTTTAAGACTTTGGGATTACTCTTTTGGTTAGGATTAGAGGGTGGGCCAGAGTTAGGATTTATGTCTCCACATTTGAGTATGTAGGTAATGAGGAAGGAGTACCATGGGAAGTGTTTTTTATTCCTAGGTGAGAGTACTGGTGTCAAGTGTGGGTTTCATAGGAGGTGAGGAGGCCAGCTTGTGGCTTGAATAGAATGGGAGGGTATAGGGGGAAAAGCTGGGAGGAGATATGTTTATTGGGGAGAAGGTTAGAGGAGGTTGTTGATGTGTATTGGTGTGTGGGGGTATGCAGAGATATAGCTGCAGTGAGGCTGAGAATTAAGAGTAAAGAGGCCAGGCAAGTTAGGAGGACATAGAAGGAGTTAGGAGGAAATAGGAGGAGTTAGGAGGAAAATAGTAGGAAATAGGAGGAGTTAGGAGGAAATAGGAGGAATTAGGAGGAAAATAGTAGGAAATATGAGGAGTTAGGAGGAAATAGGAGGGGTTAGGAGGAAAATAGGAAATAGGAGGAGTTAGGAGGAAATAGGATGAGTTAGGAGGAAAATAGTAGGAAATAGGAGGAGTTAGGAGGAGTTAAGAGGAAATAGGAGGAGTTAGGAGGAAAATAGTACTTTTCAATTTTTTTGTCTTGGAAGACATAGCTCAAGATTTAAGTGGTGGGTCTGGTAAGCAAAAACTGAATAAAAGAATTGTTTTGACAATTAACTCTGAATGCAGGGACCCACCAAGGTTTAAATGATAGCATTTCAATTACCAGTGTCCTGAAGTTAAAAGAGATGAGACTGTAACAATATCAATGCTTGCGTCACTGTTATTAAGTTATAGCTATTAATTTATAGTTGCATTCACAAATGTTTTATACATGTTTTTACACAGTTTTTTACATGTACAGTTTAACATAGTGTTTTTTTATTTTTAAACTTAATAAAGCTGATTATTTTTGCAGGTTATTATATTAAAAATATTAGGATTATTAGGATGGCTGTATTTACGCTTATTAGGTTTTGATTATGATTAAGCTGTGTTCGTATATGCATAGCGTGGGTATTACAAATGGTGACAACATGCATATATTAAGGTATGGTGGTAAATGAATTATGTTTCTCTGAGGAAGTCCTATTGTGTATTTGATGAAATGTTTACTGAATTTTTTTTTTTTTTTTTTTGCTCTGGATGGCTTGTTTGACATTTCTGATATGCAGAGTTGATATTTCCTAGTATATTTTTTCTGTGTGATTTCTGATCTGTTTTTTCATTCACCCATGTAGATGGATAGAAAGACAGAGAGAGAGAGAGACTTATTTAATGTTTTTACATTTTGTTTACTAACTTAGAACATTGGTCACAGCATGACCAATTGCAGGTTTATTCTGGGTAACCAACCAAAATAGTAACAAAATAATTAGAGCAATCAGCATTCAAACAATCAGAGCTAGACCTAGACAGCCAAGTAACGTAAATGAGAGTAATGAAATGATGGACATATTTACAAAGGCACAATCATGACTTAGAAGGAAGACTTGAGGCTGCGAGATGTGAAGATGAGAAGAAAGTCTAGCAGAGAGAGCTTTAAAGTCCACATCTGTGAACAGCGGTCACAGTAGGTGAATGTGCAGCCTATGAGGGTGTGTCACAATTTTAGGAGGATGATAAGGACACACCTAAAGTGATACTTGAACAGCGTACCATGGTATTCTGTATGATGACAACATATATAGAGTAGGGCCGCTGAGTACCAGGTCAAGCCGCTCTCTGTGAACAGCAATGTTGGCTCCCTACTTTGCATATATATATATATATATATATATATATATATATATATATATATATATATATATATATATATACTTATATATGTAGTTGATATATGGTGTGATATGGCAGTCTGTATGAGTGTTCAGTACAGCAATGCATGTGTAACTGAGTGTTTATATTAGTTCATATATTTTAGCAACAATTAGCAAGTTAATTGTAACAATATGGCCACATATAATTCCTATATAGTACAAGAGTATGTACTAACCAATATGTCATACTACTATTATTGCAAGACGTTTTGTCATGTTAGCAAATTATACTTTTGCCTGTAAGGAGCTAAACAGTTATGATTACCATATTGCCTACTCACATGTAAATACTTGTTAATTATTTATAGTAAAGGTTTTATGATTATATAATAGGTGATATATAATACTTAGTACACTCCAGTAGTGACATACATTTCAATTGCTGAGGCAACATTGCATGTTTGTATGCAACATATCATGTACTTCAATACAGTGGTATCAAAGTACACACTTAATACACATTAGGATACAATTATAGTACATGTTTCTGACAAGGGCTCATGGGTAATATGAAAACTCTACACCCATCAGCCTTACAAATCGTTTCTCAAACGTCATGGAGCACATCATTATCTCCAACTTCATAAATCCAATAAAACTAGATCTGATGCAATTTAGCTTTGTAAACGAAGTTTCTGTTTACTGAATCTTGTCAGCTTGTTTGAGAAGGTCACTCAGGAGGCTGACAGTGGTTGCACACCATATATGCTGCATAACTTTATCTGGCTAACGTACTTTATACTGGGTCTATATTAAAAGATCAAAGATGCATTCTTTTGAATGCGTCTTGGTCGAACTTAAAAGGCTGAAAATGCAAAATATCGAAGTGGCTGTTAAGCAAATTCTTTCCCTGGGAAAGAACTCACTTGGCCGCGTCAGTACTTTGCCGTTTTCGGAACTGTAGTGCGGTCTCGGATTTGGTATATTTATGTAAGGGGGTGTGGGGGCTTCACCCCCCACTTAATGTAATGTTTGAAATTTATTTATTTTTTTGTTGTTGGA
>NC_056745.1:79105227-79135227 GCF_019279795.1 Protopterus annectens | reverse complement strand
TTATTATATTTAACTTTATCTAGAACAGTAAGCCTAACAAAATTCAAAAACAGAAACTTTTTTCCTGAAATGAATGTTAACAAAAGTAGTTATTTTTAGTTCAAGTTCATCAGACTTATGAAAATTCTTAATTATAATTTTAAATTTAAATGACTAGGTGCAACTATGGTTAGTGAATGTACAAGTATTCTGTTCATTCTTTAATATTCCTCTCAGCTTACTAATTTTTATTACAAAAAAAAATTCAGTATATTAAATTTTGAATTGCCTCGCTGAAAACTGTTTATATAGCTGTACGCCAGCACTAGATAAACAAACTTATCCTAAGACTTTAGATACAAGAAAACTTTTAATAATATTCTTGAAACTGCATGATATAATCTGTTTCTGATAATTTTATTTCAAGACTATGTAAAAGTGTAAGCAACGCATGCTATAGGTAACAAAAATCGGAACATACTATGTTCAGGTGGCTTGTCTTCACTAGAGTATAATGTAGTATGGCCATGCCGGGATACACATACAGCTGTTATCTGTTAGTATGAAGTAGGTTAAGTTGTGCACAGCACTAAACAGTGCACAGTGTAATGCAATGTGTAACATGAGAAGTGAGCAGTGCACTATGTAATGCAATGTTACACATTGCATTACATAGTGAGCAGTGCACTATGTAATGCAATGTGTAACATGAGAAGTGAGCAGTGCACTATGTAATGCAATGTGTAACATGAGAAGTGAGCAGTGCACTATGTAATGCAATGTGTAACATGAGAAGTGAGCAGTGCACTATATAATGCAATGTGTAACATGAGAAGTGAGCAGTGCACTATATAATGCAATGTGTAACATGAGAAGTGAGCAGTGCCCTATGTAATGCAATGTGTAACATGAGAAGTGAGCAGTGCACCATGTAAAGCAATATGTGACATGAGCATTAAACACTGCACCATGCAAAGCAATGTGTAACATGAGCAGTGAGAAGTGTATCATGCAAAGCAATGTTTAACATGAGCATTAAACACTACAGCATGTAAAGTGGCATGTAATATGAGCATTGAGCAGTGCACCATGTGAAGCAATAAGTAACATGAACATTGAATAATGCACTATGCAAAGCAATGTGTAACTTCATCATTGAGCAGTGCACCATGTAAAGCAATGTGTAACATGCACATCAGTAGTGGTTCATGCATGCTATTAATGTGATATATTGTGGAACTGTAATGATACACTATCATGTCACTTTTGAGCACTACCAGTACCTATATTATCCCTTATCATATACTATTATGATAATCTTAGTAATGTTAGCAAAATGTAGTTATATGAGTAGAGAACTGTGAGAATAGCATATGTAGTTGTGGTTAATCTATTACAGAATTACTCATGAGTACTTATTTGCATACTTGAAGAAATGTTTTTATGATTACCTAACAGTAGATGCATGCTATAAAATGCGTTGTCAGGAGTGGCATGCACAACAAATTTCAAAATGTTTATGATTACCTAAGAGTAGATATGTGCTATACAATGCACTGACAAGAGTGGCATACACAAGAAAATCAAATACATTCAGCATGAGTTACATTTACCAGACAGTGTCACAGCAATGAACATTGCAGCACTATAATATATTGTAGACAGCAGTATACCTTTTCTCCCTCCCACATAGCTTCTTCTCCCATAAAGCTTAATATTAAAGAACCCTATGCTGCTATATTATTGAAATGTTACAGATGTATTAATTAAGGCCAAAAAAAAAGAAAACAGTGCAGACATTTTAAAGCAGGTTGTATCAATCAGCTCATAGTAGCAATGCTGAAATTCATATATCCATGTAGACTCCTTATGTCTGGATACAGTGGCATAACAGAGGTGTGTTCAGCTATCATCTGAGCTTTAACCAGGAGTCCTTCTCAGATACATGCGATATATAATTGTATCCTAAGTGTATTTTATAGTGTACTTTGTTGCCACTAGTTTGTAGTATAGTATATTGTGCACACATTGTAGAAGCATATAATGTCAACAGCAGAACTGAAATGAATATTGCATATAGTCACAATATTACACAGGTTAAATTAAAAGGTCAGTAAAAAGGCATTTTTTTATTGTTTGTCTTTGCAACACTAGTACTATTGTTATGTAAAGTGGGTTTGCTAAGTCTAAATTAGGTAGTGTTTAGTTTAATCAGTGTCATTTAAATTTAGTGAACTAATGTTTTCATTTTCTGTATGCTGGATCTTTATCGGGTTTGTTCTGAGTCTGAGTCACGTGGTCTTACTTTTTCAGAATGTAATCAGAAGAATAAACAGCTTGTAGTGAACAGGCATGTTTTCTGTAGTGTACAACAGATTTCAACATGTAAAGGGACAACAATTACATCACAATCTATCAGTTACTCACTCAGGCAGTCAGACTATAAATTAATAATTAACAAAACACCTTTATGTTCAAATAAACAGCAAAAAAAGAGAAACAGAACTGACTAATATCCCTAGTAATGGATAATGCTTGGCATACTGTGCAATAACACAGATATAGGTTCATAGGTAGGTACTAGGCTATTGGCCCTAGGGCCTATATAAGCCTAGCCAAAAGGTATCCTGGCTTTCGCCAACCAAGAAAATGATTTTCCTGTGTCACTGTCGAGCAGAGCCACAGAAGTGATCCATGGGGTGAATTTCCTGTCTCCCATCCAATCATCAACATTTTTCTTGAAGAGTGCTAATGAGGAGCTTTGTTTGATATAGATAGGTAGTTTGTTCCAGAGTATGGGAAGTCTCTGGGACAGGAATCTATCCCTCCAGCACAAGGTTTAGATCCCTAGAGCATGTAGCTCAGGGGGATTGGGACTTCTTTAAGTGGAGCATGTCCAAAAGCTCTGGGTTTGACATAGCTTTGTGCGTTAGGCAGAGATTGCCTCTGAGTAGGCGATATGCGACAGAGTAAAGCTGCAGTTTTTTTAGATGTTCTGCATCGGGCATCTGTTTGAGGCCGGTAATCCTCTTTGTGAGGTATTTCTGCAGCCTTTCCAGTTGTTGTAGATGTCTTGTGAGGTACATGCCAAAAGGGGCATTGTACTCTATAATGGGTCTAATGAGTGACGAGTAGAGGGGAACAATGACCTCTTTTTTCCTGGATGAGGAACCTTTTGTAATGAGGTGTGCCATGTAGAAGGATTTCCTAACTACTGTGGTGATGTGATTATCAAAGGAGACACTACTGTCCACCTGTGTCCCAAGGTTTCTTATCACACTTTTGGTGTTAAGTAGCCTACCGCCTATGTGGTAGTTCATGGGTACAGAGTTTTTACCAAAAGGGATGACAATGCACTTTTTGGTATTGAGCTTGGGGCCATGGCTTTGACACCAGGCTTCTGTCTCAGCGAGGCCCTTTTGTAGGATGCCCACATCTTTTGCAGTTTTGATTATGGCTCCTAGTTTGCAGTCATCTGCGAACTTCATTAGTCAAAGACCTTCTGTGTTAGCCTGTACTTCAGAGAAGTAAATACCAAACAGGAGAGGACCCAGGACTGAACCCTGTGGTACTCCACTTGTCACTGGTCTGAAGTTGGATTTGGAGTCTGCTACTTTCACAGTGTGGGTTCTGTCAGTGAGCCAGTTGGCAACCCATCTTGTGACATAGGGATTTATACCTAGTTTAGTGAGTTTATCTACAATTTCAGCATGGGGGATGGTGTTGAAATCCTTGGCAAGATCTAGATAGACTGTGTGAACCACCTTACCCTCATCTACGGCTTTGGTGACCGCTTCAAAGAAGTCTATCAGGTTTAGGAGACATGGTGTGCCTTTTACAAACCCGAACTGGGTGGAGTCCTGAGTTTGGAGATAACCAGTGTCATTGTTTATAAGTTCCATGATGATACGTTCCATAGCCTTGCAGACCAGGCTTGTCAGGCTAATGGGGTGGTAGTTTCTGGGGTCCATGGTGGCTCCCCCTTTGTGGAGTGGGATAACCGTCACTGTGCACCATTCATTGGGCACATAGCCTGAGGTGAGGCTATGATTGAACATGGTACTTAGGTGGGGTGCCAGTTCGTTCTGTAGTTCATGTAGAATGCAGCCTGGGATGTTGTCGGGTCCCATGGATGCTGTGTTCTTGGCTTTGGAGAGTGTGTTTTTTACCTGTGCAGCCGTGATTACAGGAACTTTGCATTCTTCCAGTATAGAGATGGGCCCTTTAGGGGATGAGAGGGGGGTAAAGTTAGTTGGTTGGTTCTGTATATTTTGTGCCATTGTGCTGTAACTCAGAGCAGATCTGAGTGTTGCCATTGGGATTCTTGACATAGCTATAGGATGCTTTGTGGTTGTCTTTAGAGTCAGTGGCGATTTTGTTTTTGTAAGTAGCTTTGGAGGATTTTATGAGAGATCTCAGCTCCTTACTGAGGCTGACCCGGGAGTTCCTCCAATCATGGGATTTTACTCTTTTTTGCAACAGTTTCTTTCTTCTGTTGTAGAGTTTGTTTATGGCAGGGGACCACCAGATTGACTTAATTTTTTGGAGGATAGCATCTTGGTTCTGTTAGGGATTGCACGATCCATGCACTCGTGTAAGTGCTTATAAAGTGAATTTGTGTAGGATTCAGCAGTCGTACCTCTATTGTCCATCAGCATGGGTGTCATGAAGTTTGCCACTTCTGTCTTAAGAAGCGTGAAGTTGGCTTTGGAGAAATTATTTACGGTGGTTTCCCTAATGGGGGTGGGGGGTGGGGGAGAGATGTGGATGTCTAGGGTGATTAGCTTGTGGTCGGATCTGACCAATGAGGAACTGACCTCTGGTGTGGATCACCGGTTGCCCATGTTGGTAATAACGAGGCCTAGGATATTGCTGCCCCTGGTAGGGGTGTGGATAAATTGATCCAAGGCATTGGAATTTATGAATTCCAGAAAACGTTGAGCACAAGAGTTGGTACATGAGTAGTTTTCCCAGTTAATGGTGGGGTAGTTGAAATCGCCCATTATTAGGGTGTTAGGCTGCACCCTAATATTTTACAGTGTATCAAGAAATGAGGAGTGGGAATCCTGGGGCATGGTGGGGGATCTGTAGCAAGCAACAATTTGGATTGTGGTCTTGCCCAGATTTAGTTGCACTTGGAAAATCTCAGATGAATTATGCTGAGCAGCTAGCCTGGAGGTGTGAATATTCTTACTGACTATGGAAACACCTCCGCTTTTAGTGTTTCAGTCCAGGTTAGGTGGCCGAAAGGTGTGGCATGAATTATAGCCTGGTAATGCAGGGGTACTCTCTGGAGCCTTGAACCAGGTCTCTGTCACTGCACAGATGTCGATGTTCTCCATTTTCAGGAGTGCCTCAAATGAGTGCATTTTGAGGTTTAGACTTCTAGCATTGAGTAGCAATACCTTCAGATTCAGCTTGCTTGTATCTGTTACGGTGGTGAATTTGTCATTTGAACCTTGCCTAAAAAAGGCACTATAGGGGTGGCTAGAGCCTTAGACAGTATCCGGAATCCCAGGGGCGACAGGTACAGGCCATCTCTGGCAAAGCATCATGGTTTGTCGATCATGTCATCCCAGGCAGACAGATACTAGATCCCCTTAGAATGACACCAGAAGCTTAGCCAACTATTGAAGTCAATCATTTTGTTCTTGTACTGTGGTATCATTCTGGGTGATGGCAAGATGCTACTCAGGGCTAGGGTCATACCTGCCTGGGCTACAAGATCAGACAGCTCCTCCATGTCCCTTTTCATGTAGTCCAGGGAGGTATGTCTCAGGTCATTCACACCAACATGGACAATGACAGAGTCATATTTGTACTTGTTGTGGAGTGACCTGAGTGCATGCATTGTGTGGTGGATCCTGGCACCCGACAGGCAGCTGACAGTAACTTTATCCTTGTTTAGCCTCGTGAGTGGAACATCAGTGTGCCGGACTATAGAGTCACCTATGACTAGAGTGTTGGGTACATTGTTATGCCTTATGGGCTGTGGTTGAGCAGCACACTTAGTTTGTGGGCTATGTGTCATTTGGGTTGTGTTGTTGGGTGGAGGCTGCTTGGGTTTCTGCTTTGGAGTTCCCTGTTGCTTGCGCAGGTTTTTACTGAAAGCCTCCGCCAATGAAGGTGTGTGTTTTGTGTTTCTATGTGTGTGTTTTGGTGGTGTAGGTTTTAAGGGACTATGTGATGAGTGTGGTGTGGTGCAAGTGTTTATCTTCTCCTCTTGACTGTCTGGTCCAGTCTTGGGTGAAGAGAGCTTTGCTTCCAGTTTGGCTATATAAGTGCATCTCTCACAGGTTGTAGTGTTGGGTGGTAGGAGGAGAGGGTTGTCTGTGTACATGAGGCAATTACTGCATTACCCCAAGATGCCCAGATTCATCAGGTAGACAGTAGAAAACACCGGGAGCTGACTCTTAGACATGCCTGGATAGGTGCTTATTTATTAAGTACTAAAAACTGCTTTTCTCTAGACAAGTGAGGAAAGTTGAGTGCTGTAGTAATTTGTAGCTTATTTAGTGCTTACAACGAGTTCTGAACAAGTGATGTTCTTAGGTTAGTACTAGGCTAATTGCCCTTGTGGGCCATTTTAAGCCTAGCCAATTGCCCCATGTGAGAATCAAACCCTGCACCTTGTGTCTGTAAGGTATGCACCTTAACCATTATGCCATCCTCCCACCAGCTCAAAGAAATAGACTTGAGTGCAGAAACTAAAAAACTGGTTAGTTCTAAGAAACAAAATTAAGCTAGAAGGCTTCCCTCCAACACAGAAAGGCTTGGGGGCTCAGAATTCCACAAACAGTCCTGGACACAGTAAATCTGTATCCAGACTAGACTACCTACAGGAAAGGCAGGAAACAAGCTTATAATTTTTTTTAAGTGGAAAGAGAGAAAGGAGGAGCAGAAACTAAGTGGATTGTTCTTCTCAAATGTTCTCCCTGTATTAGGTAGAATGAGGTAATAACACTAGGCTGGGAGGAGTGTCCCAGATCAAATTTACAGTAGGGGTGGGCAACTACAAAGCCACCAACTATATAAGAACAGCATACAAATAGGAAGGGAGGGTGGGAACCAAACTATAGAAATGTTTCTCACTGCAGAAAAGCAGCAGTGAGCCTTTAAATGAAAGTTTGAATCAGATAAAGGAGCCTCTAGAGAAAGCTTTTAACTGCAAACAAGTTATCAGAATCAAACAACCCAAACAGATGCTTAATAAAAGTGGACAATTTCCAGTTAATACCTCACACACAGTGAAACTAGCTAGAAAAGTATGCAGTAGACAAAGTGCTATAAATAACTCGAAAAAATAAGCAAAAAAACAGGTACTTAATGTTATGTATTATAGATCCGAGTTTGCTCAGTGTTCTTCCTTCGATTAGCTCAGTGTGAAGTGGCAGAAACACTCACAAACTTAACTTCTTAGGTGACAGAAAGTTGAAACCTAGGACAACTTTAAAGAAAAAGCTCAAAAGAACCAATGAAGTGTTTACTCGAAGCTATAGTCCAGGTGACCCAGTCAGCCAATGACCTTAAACAATCCTCTCCCACTAAAATGCCTAATGACTTTGGCTAAACCAAGATGTCCTTGAACATGTGCTCAGACACACAGCGTCCACAAACACTAGGCCCAAACACAAGCCTGAATATGGACAATGCTACAAATATCCACACTACGTAGGTAGAAACAAACTGAAGAAATGTTTCTCACAGCAGAAAAGCAGCAGTGAGGCTTTAAATGAAAGTTTTAAACAGATAAAGGAGCCTCTAGAGAAAGCTTTTAACTGCAAACAAGTTATCAGAATCAAACAACC
Source organism: Protopterus annectens (assembly GCF_019279795.1). Taxonomy (NCBI): domain Eukaryota; kingdom Metazoa; phylum Chordata; order Ceratodontiformes; family Protopteridae; genus Protopterus; species Protopterus annectens. The sequence goes on along the minus strand of NC_056745.1, from coordinate 79,127,440 downwards.
CAAACAGATGCTTAATAAAAGTAGACAATTTCCAGTTAATACCTCATACACAGTGAAACTAGCTAGAAAAGTATGCAGTAGACAAAGTGCTATAAATAACTCGAAAAAATAAGCAAAAAAAAGGATACTTAATGTTATATATTTTAGTCATCCGCGGTGGTGCAGCGGTAGTGTTGTTGCCTCACAGTAAGAGGTTCTCCTGTTCAATTCTCGGCTGGAGTGCAGGGAGTGCCTTCTGTGTGGAGTCTGCATGTCCTCCCTGCAGTTGGGTGGGTGTTCGAAAGACATGCGTAAATGGGCATGCCTTCGTTGAAGGTTGAACATCAAGCTGGCACCTCGGCGTTCGTGAAAATCTACTGCCAATCATTAGTGGACCGGAGTTCAGCTGTGGCAACCCCTAACCGGGAAAAGCCAAAAGACAACAACATTATAGATCCAAATTTGCTCAGTGTCCTTCCTTCGATTAGCTCAGTGTGAAATGGCAGAAACACTCACAAACTTAACTTCTTAGGTAACAGAAAGTTGAAACCTGAGACAACTTTAAAAAAAGCTCAAAAGAACCAATGAGCTGCTTACTCTAAGCTGTAGTCCGGGTGACCCAGTCAGCCAATGACCTTAAACAATCCTCTCTCACTGAAATGCCTAATGGCTTTGGCTAAACCAAGATGTCCTTGAACATGTGCTCAGACACAGCCTCCACAAACACTAGGCCCAAACACAAGCCTAAATATGGACAATGCTACAAATATCCACACTACTTAGGTAGAAACAAGCTGCAGAAATGTTTCTCACAGCAGAAAAGCAGCAGTGAGGCTTTAAATGAAAGTTTTAAACAGATAAAGGAGCCTCTAGAGAAAGATTCTAAGTGCAAACAAGTTATCAGAATCAAACAACCCAAACAGTGTAATAAATAATTGTCAAACGCGTGATGATCACTCTTATGAAGAAAACTAGGGATATGTGAACCATTGCAATAACAATCCACAATAAAGTATGCTTGTGTATGTTATTCATCAACAGGATTAGTGCTAGAATCAAAAATGTTCATTGATCTGTATGGGATTCTTGTCAAGACTGAAGCTCCACCTGTATGTAGGATGAAGTATTGCAGGCAGTAGCTGTTGTGAAGCCAGGCTGCCTGAGGTATGACATTTCATATACATGTGGAGTTTTACTGGCACCAAGAAAGTACAGTTCGGTGTTTTGTGAGCTGTTTTATTAGCTTTTTATGCTTGAGTCTTTGGTGCATTCTATGCTATTTCTCGGTGATTTTGATCTTTTATTTTCTAGTTATAGCTTCTTTTTCCCTTTCTACCTAATATTTATTTTCTCCATTAAGACACCTTATCTTCTGCTTGCATATTTTTCACCTTTTTCTCAATATTGTTCAGCTGAGATTATTCGAATATAGCTCCTTTAATGGCAGTCATTCAGTTTACCTCCCTCATTGTTGGAAAAGTCATTCTTGTTAAAAGTTTAGAGTATGGGGACCCTCTGGATGTTTGTATGCATATTAAATGACATTGGTGACCCTCTAAAATCCACCACTGAAGTTGCAGATTTTTCAGGCAGTATCCACCACTTAGTAAAACTCCACCCCTCTGTATATTTCATAGCCATAGCTTAGTAGTTGCCTTTTGAGCACAGCAATTATGCATTTTTGTTAGTCCTGTAGTAAAGTGAAAGTGGAATTATACATATAAATTTATTTGTTAATTGTTTAGTTTCAACTGCTACTGGCTTGAAGTTATTGAGCCACTGAAAGTGTCTGTGAAGATTTTAATGTTAGTTAAAATTAAGGCAATTATATCAGGTTTACACATTCCTTTGCTAGCTGTGTAACATAATACAAACCCATAACTATATGATACAACATTTAATATGAACGACGAAAATGGTCTAGGCACACTGGAATCAGCTCTTAGTTAGTTCATTGTAAATACTCCACACACAAGCACTTTCACCCTGAAACAATGCAGGGCTTTCTCAAGTGTATAAAACAAGTCCAAAAACATCCTTTTAAATATCCTTGTCCCCCCCAAAAAAGGCACCAAGTTATTTTAAAGGCATACACCCTCTCCTTAGCTAAAACATTGGCAGAAACAAATTAAATGTATGTCGTCACAGTTTTTAAGTTTACAAACAAAAGAAAATGTCACCATCCTTGTATAATTAAGAGGTTTGCCTATACATTTTCCTTTTAAAGTGCAACTTGTATGCATTGCATAAATACAAATATTGCACATTCTCTTGTCTGTTAGAAATAAAAAACAAAAAATATTAATAAAATAATATTATTTAAATGTTGGTGATCAAAAATGACTATTAACAAACCTATTGATTTAAATACATTAACATGCTGTTATATTTTACTTGCATTTTTAACTAAGTAAGGTTTTATAGACCTGGGGGGGTTAATTGCATTCAATTTTATTTGCCAATAGGTCTCCCTACAATTTAACCAAATTTCCCAGTCACCCCCCCTCCCACCAGGGCCCATGGTAACCTACTCTAAAATCCCAAAGTAAAATCCCTTATGGTTGGGTTCCACATGGAGGTGCCTGTAAAGGGCATTATTCAAACTTTTTCTCCTAATGTTATAAATGTGTTCACATATACGTTTACTCAGTGTTCTTTCTGATTTCCCTATGTAAAAACTGGGACAGTCTCTACAAAGGGCCAGGTAAACTATGCCCCTAGTCATACAACTGCCCTTCCTAAAGGCCACAATACTTTTCATATCATTATTTAACATTAACTGTTCCTTGTCAATGATATACTTACAATGACTAAATCTTCCACACCTTCTAGTTCCAAGACTTCCCTGGTACCTAGCAACATTCTTGTTCTTCTTAAAAAGTTTTTTTAAATCTGTCCCTGTTTGAAAGACAAAATAAGGGATCTCACCTACTTTATGCACAATGTCCTGATTAAAGTTTAACATTTCCAGTTTTTCTCAATCAAATTCTTAATTTCTTGTGAAACATTACTATATTGAATCACTAGTGCCCTTCCAAATTGTTGTCCATTATCATCCTGATGACTAGAAGGGTTTTGTTGCATGTCTCCTAGTAGGGGCATCTACTTGCCACCCCATCCCTCAGTAACTTCCAGAGCTACTCCTTCTATTAACTTATTTGGGTAGCCCCTTGCCCTAAATAATCTGGACATCAATTCCATTTCGTCCATAAAATCGTCCCTCTCTGAGGTCATTCTGGCAGCCCTGACCATTTGACCTTTTACTATGCTTCTTTTCTACTTCCAGGGGTGTGCACTAGTGTAGGGAAGGTAAGAATTGCCAAATGTATCTTTTTGGTGTATCCTGGATTTCAACCGCCCTTCACATTTGTCCAGCCTAACATCTAGGGAGCGCCTTCTGTGTGGAGTCTGCATGTCCTCCCCATGGTCGAGTGGTGTTCGAAAGACATGCATGAATGGACGTGACTTCATTGAAGGTTAGGCATCGAGCTGGCACCTCGGCACCATAAAAATCTACTGCCAATCATTAGCAGACCGGAGTTCTGCTGTGGTGACCCCTAACTGGGAAAAGCCGAAAGAAAAACAAAAAAAAAATGTGGGAAGCTTAATTTGTCTTTTATTGAAGTATTTACAATAGCATTTCAATTCTGATTAGTGAGATTTAACATTTTTTGCATTATGTACATACCAGATATCTACCTGACCGAGAAACATTAAAATATGACTTCTATAAATATTTTTATTAAGAGTCAGTGATGTTATGGATTTGGCCAGAAAATAGTTTTTGTAATTGCTGCCTTAAAACATAAAGTTTTCCATATCTTTGTTAAGGCCTACAAAGGCAGCCCTGAGACCCTGTTCAGAACTTCCCAGTGTGCATATATATGTCTGTGAAACTGCCATGAATTATTACAGTATTGTTCTAGTATATAATCTACTATGCAGAGTCCGTTTGCACAAAATATTCAGGGTTTGATATTCTTTACTCTGATTGTTGGCTTTTGATTATTTTTGCACACTTATTAGGATTAGCTAGCTTGTTTGTCTTAGTTACTCCATTGTTATTGTTTTATTTTGTTGGCCTATATGATATTATTTCATGCAAGTTGTTACCAGTTGGCGCTTGTAAAATTGCTAACATTAGTTTGCATTCAATGTCATTCTTTTTGATATTCTTCATTGTATTTTCAATACCAATATTTAGACAATGATTAACACTGGTGTTTAATTACCCTCTTTAATTTTCTGATTAATATATTTTTCTTATGTATTACAAACCTTTCTGCCCTAGGGCATCAATGAGATTGTAATCTGCACATTTGGCATTCCCAGTCAAAAGTTTCATGAATAAAAAGTATTGTGTTAGTCTATCAATGTCTACATGTAATCATCCATTTCTCTTTCTCCGTTCCCCTTTGTCTATACAAATCCCTGTACTGTCTTGTTGTCATTCAGTAAGAAATCACACTCACTCTTTTCTCTGCTGCAAAATGCTAGTTTCACCTTCCAACTTTCTTTATAACATGCTTTACAGCTCTTGTTTCGGGACATTTGCCCAGAAAATGAAACAGCACATCCAAAATCCAGGCTGTTTGACAATAGCTGCAGCTGCAGAGAGCATTTAGATTAATGCAGCATTTTATTGCCAGGGCAATTGATAAATCTTGTGTGTGTGTCTTTTTCCTGTTGTCTGTGTCATTTTAATTTGTTTTATTTAACAATCTACACCGTCATTAGTTTGTTTAGTTTTTATATCAACACCAGAACAATTGCAGAAAGTTTCTTTTCACAGCTAGAAATCATATTGACAGTATGCACAGTATTTTCTAGAATTTGAAATGTTTAAAACACAATTTCTTTCACTTCATTCTGCACATAACAGTGGCCTAGTACATTTGCCTTAGGCAGCCCATATCTTTTAGGCTGACATGATTGCTTGTTATATGTATAAGTATTTTATTTCCATATTTTTAATTTTATGAGAAAGTTCAGTTTATTTTTTAATATTCATTGGCATAATACAGCAACGTATCTGTCTATTCAATAAGGACAGAAATATATTTAGTTTAAAGAGCACAGAGGCTACCATATGAGCACATGATTTGCAAATACAAAATTGATAAGGTATTATAGACACCTTTCATCCTAGCTGAAAAACATTAATGCCATTTTGTAATGATCTTCAACTGGTCTTCTCAAGGTGTGACTGTTTCATTCACAATTTCACTAGCACAGAGCTCCAATGTCAAGCAAATATTGTGCATTATAGCATAGATTTTATTGTCGTGTCTGACAGTGGCTTGCTGGTTTGCCTGTTTATAATTTGCACTGGCTAAAGAATGGCTTCGGCTAACTACCAGTCATACCTGGCTATCTTGCAATGCTCGGACAAGCAGCAGTATTTCTTCTTTCTCTTGCTGGCTTGTGTTGCTATGAAGTGCCGCTTCACCAGCATGGAATGTCTCATACTGAATTATTCTCTTACCCTTCTTTTCTTATAGGATGAATTGCTAATAATATTGTGCACACATGGAGATATGCACGTTCATCACATTTGTTGATATACTGTGATCAATGATATGGACCCTTATTTGTCATATTGGTGATACCCTGTTTTCACTATGTCACCATCTATAAACAGTGACCATGCTATGTGTCCAGTGTGGCAGTGTACTCACGATAATTAGTAATGACCAGTCCCACTGGCTGTGAGGTAACATGGCATCCATTTGCACTACCATTGAATTGGGTGTGGCAATGTACACATTCCACTGATATGATTGACAAGGGAATAGGGGTAATGTAACCAAGTGTCTGCTCTTTTATCCTTGGTGAGGGTGAGGAAATAGTTGATTGCCTGTGTGATCTCTGGTGGAGACCAGGAGTCTTTCAGGCCTGCAATAGGGCAGGAAGAGTGACACATCAACTAACATCTCTGCACTTGTTGCATCTTCAAGGAAATAATTTTACTGTCTGACAAATACTTTATAATTTCTTATGTCTCTTGTCTGCTACTTGTCATTATAGCTTTGCACCATAGCTTTCATTTTGATGTTAAAATGCTGACTTTGCAAGGATATAGAGGTCCATCTGACTAAGAGATATGACTGGGATAGCCAAAAAATGAGCTATAGTGTTTCCCTGGGAGGGTGGAAGGAAATTTTGGGGATTAGCCAGAGGTCCAGCAGGGGGTCAGGTGAGGAATGGGGAATTATAAAATTGATACAATAATTAGTAATTCTGTACCATGTACCTCAGGAAACACAGGTATGACTTTGTTAAAAAATATTCATCACAGACCTCATCTCCCTGTGTTAGAGGCACAAAAAATGCCCAAGCACCAAGAACTTACTAACACTAACAAGAAACTAGGCATACTACAAGTTCCTCAACCTCCTTTCAGTGCTGGTAAGAAACAATGCCCCCATCAGTACTACTTTCTTGTGTTAGTGATAGTCTGGATGTTCAGTTCTTTCAACTTCTCTTAATGGATACTTTGAGTGATACTCCTACTAGTAATGAAATTAGGTTTTGTAGAACCATTAGAGTGTTCCAGTCAGAACCTATTACTAACTGCATCATCATCCACACTTAATCTATGCAGCCTCTTTTAGGGATGTAAGTCACAGTATCATTATTTGGTGGAAGTCACAGTATAATTCCTTGGTGAAGTCACTTATCATTCCTTGGTGGAAGTCACGGTATCATTCCTTGGTGGAACTCGATATCATTCCTTGGTGGAAGTCACGGTATCATTCCTTGGTGGAAGTCACAGTATCATTCCTTGGTGGAAGTCATGGTATCATTCCTTGGTGGAAGTCATAGTATCGTTCCTTGGTGGAAATCATGGTATCGTTCCTTGACGGAAGTTACGGTATCATTCCTTGGTGGAAGTCATGGTATCTTTCCATGGTGGAAGTCACGGTATTGTTCCTTGGTGGAAGCCACAGCACGATTCCTTGGTGGAAATCAAGGTATCATTCCTTGGTGGAACTCTTGATATCATTCCTTGGTGGAAGTCATGGTATCATTCCTTGGTGGAAGTCACGGTATCATTCCTTGGTGGAAGTCATGGTATTGCTTCTTGGTGGAAGTCACAGTATTGTTCCTTGGTGGAACTCATGATATCATTCCTTGGTGGAAGTCATAGTATCGTTCCTTGGTGGAAATCATGGTATCGTTCCTTGACGGAAGTTACGGTATCATTCCTTGGTGGAAGTCATGGTAAATTTCCATGGTGGAAGTCACAGTATCATTCCTTGGTGGAGGTCATGATACAGTTCCTTGGTGGAGGTCACCGTATCGTTCCTTGGTGGAAGTCATAGTATCGTTCCTTGGTGGAAGTCATGGTATTGTTTCTTGGTGGAAGTCACAGTATCGTTCATTGGTGAAACCCATGGTATCGTTCCTTGGTGGAAGTCATGGTATCGTTCCTTAGTGGAAGTCACGGTATCGTTCCTTGGTGGAAGTTACGGTATTGTTCCTTGGTGGAAGTCACAGTATTGTTCCTTGGTGGAAGTCATGGTATTATTCATTGGTAGAAGTCATGGTATCATTCCTTTATGGAAGTCATGGTATCATTCCTTGGTGGAAGTCATGGTATCGTTCCTTAGTGGAAGTCACGGTATCGTTCCTTGGTGGAAGTTACGGTATCGTTCCTTGGTGGAAGTCACAGTATCGTTCCTTGGTGGAAGTCATGGTATTATTCATTGTTAGAAGTCATGGTATCATTCCTTTATGGAAGTCACAGTATCATTCCTTGGTGGAAGTCATGGTATCATTCCATGGTGAAAGTCATAGTATCGTTCCTTGGTGAAAGTCATGGTATCATTCCTTGGTGGAAGTCACAGTATTGTTCCTTGGTGGAAGTCATGGTATTGTTTCTTGGTGAAAGTCAAAGTATTGTTCCTCGGTGGAATTGATGGTATTATTCCTTGGTAGAAGTCACAGTATCATTCATTGGTGGAAGTCATGGTATCGTTCCTTGGTGGAAGTCATGGTATCATTCCTTGGTGGAAGTCATGGAATCATTCCTTGGTGGAAGTCATAGTATCGTTCCTTAGAGGAAATCATGGTATCATTCCTTGGTGGAAGTCATGGTATCATTCCTTGGCGGAAGTCACAGTATCATTCCTTGATGGAAGTCATGGTATTGTTTCTTGGTGGAATTAAAAGTATCGTTCCTTGGTGGAGCTCATGGTATCATTCCTTGGTAGAAGTCAAGGTATCATTCACTGGTGGAACTCATGGTATTGTTTCTTGGTGGAAGTCATGGTATTGTTCCTTGGTGGAAGTCATGGTATCATTCCTTGGTGGAAGTCAAGGTATCATTTCTTGGTGGAAGGCACAGTATCATTCATTGGGTTATCTGTAAGCTGGGATAATATCTTCATGGAATGAAAGTAAATGTTACGTTATGAGTATTTCAAACTAAAGACATAGGTTGAGCATTTTAGTCCTGCACCTTCAGAATGTCATCTCTAGATTCCTACCTCATTTACTACCCTGTACCCATTGTAAAGATGCCAAAACAAGTGATTTCAAATCTATACTTGAAACATCTTTTATTCCTTTTTTTGTCCGTCTCTCTATTAATATGTATATATCTATACAACCAAACCTTCTTTTTTAGTCTTGTGTAACCTAGCCAAGAAGTCCTTCCGAAGGCACAATATAAATCTCCAAACAAAGAAATAAATTGTACTCTTAATTTCCATACACACTTTTGGAAAGAGGTTAACGTACTTACAGGAAGAAAACTTCCTTGTAATACCCTGTCTACAAACACCATTCAGTGTGGTACAGCAAACCTTCTCATGATACCCTGTCTTCAAACACCATTCAATGTCGTACAGCAAACGTACTTATGATACCCTGTCTACAAACACTATTCAGTGTGGTACAGCAAACCTATTCACAATACCCTGCCTAAAAAAACATTCAGTGTGGTACAGCAAACCATCTAATGATACACTGTCGACAAACACCTGTCAGTGTGGTATAGAAAACCTTCTCATGACACCCTGCCTACAAACACAATACGGTGTGGTACAGCAAACCTTCTCATGATACCCTGTCTACAAACACCATTCAGTGTGGTACAGCAAACCTTCTCATGATACCCTGTCTACAAACACCATTCAGTTTGGTAGAGCAACTCTATTCATGATACCCTGTCTACAAATACCATTCAGTGTGGTACGGGAAACCTTCTCATGAAACACTGTCTAAAAACATCATTCAGTGAGGTACAACAAACCTATTCATGATACCCTGTCTGCAAGCACTGTTCAATGTGGAACAACAAACCTTCTGATGATTCTCTGTCTACAAACACCATTTAGTGTGGTACAGCACACTTACTCATGATAACCTGTTTACAAACAGCATTCAGTGTGGTAAACCAAACCTACTCATGATACCCTGTCTACAAACAGCATTCATTGTGGTACCGGAAACCTACTTATGTTACCTTGTCTACAAACACCATTCAGTGTGGTACAGTAAATCTGCTCATAACACCCTTTCTAGAAACGCCATTCAGTGTGGTACTGCAAACCTTCTCATGGCACCCTGTCTACAAACACCATTCAGTTTGGTACAGCAAACCTTCTCATGAAACCCTTTCTACAAACACCATTCAGCATGGTACAGCAATCCTTCTCATGACAGCCTACCTACAAACACCATTTAGTGTGTTACAACAAACCTTCTCATGATATCCTGTCTACAAACACAATTCAGTGTAGTACAACAAACCTACTCATGATACCCTGTCTACAAACACCATTTGATGTGGTAAATCAAACCATCTCATGATACCCTGTCTACAAACACCATTCAGTGTGGTACAGCAAATGTTCTCATGATACCCTGTCTACAAACACCATTCAGTATGGACAGCAAACCTTCTCCTGACACGCTGTCTACAAACACCATTCAGTGTGGAACAGCAAACCTATTCATGATACACTGTCTACAAACACCATTCAGTGTGGTACAGCAAACCTTCTCATGATACCCTGTCTAAAACACCATTCAGTGTGGTACAGCAAACCTTCTCATGATACCCTGTCTACAAACACCATTCAGTGTGGTACAGCAAACCTTCTAATGATACCCTGTCCACAGCAAACCTTCTTATGATACCCTGTCAACAAACACCATTCAGTGTGGTACAGCAAATGTTCTCATGATACCCTGTCTACAAACACCATTCAGTGTGGTAAAGCAAACCTTCTAATGATACCCTGTCCACAGCAAACCTTCTTATGATACCCTGTCAACAAACACCATTCAGTGTGGTACAGAAAATGTTCTCATGCTACCCTGTCTACAAACACCATTCAGTGTGGTACATCAAACGTTATCATGATACCCTGTCTACAAACACCATTCAGTGTGGTACAGCAAACCTTCTTATGATACCCTGTCTACAAACACCATTCAGTGTGGTACAGCAAACCTTCTCATGATACCCTGTCTACAAACACCATTCAATGTGGTACATCAAACCTTTTCATAATACCTTGTCTACAAACATCATTCAGTGTGGTAAAGCAAACCTTCTCGTGACACCCTGTCTACAAACAACATTCAGTGTGCAACAGCAAACCTATTCTCGATAGCCTGTCTAAAAACACCATTCAGTGTGGTACAGCAAACCATCTCATGACACCCTGTCTACAAACACCATTCAGTGTGGTACAGCAACCCCATTCACGATACCCTTTCTACAAGCACCATTCAATGTGATACAGCAAACCTTCTCATGATACCAATCTACAAACACCATTTAGTGTGGTACAGGAAACCTTCTCATGAGACCCTGGCTAAAAACATCATTCAGTGAGGTACAACAAACCTATTCACGATACCCTGTCTACAAACACTATTCAATGTGTTACAACAAATCTTCTGATGATTCACTGCCTACAAACACCATTCAGCATGGAACAGAAAACCTTCTCATGATACCCTGTCTACAAACACCATTCAATGTTGTACAGGAAACCTACTTATTATACCCTGTCTACAAACACCATTCAGTGTGGTTTAGCAAACCTACTCATGACACCCTGTCTACAGACACCATTCACAGTGGTACAGCAAACCTTCTAATGATACCCTCTCTACAAAAAACATTCAGTGTGGTACCGCAACTCTATTCATGATAACCTGTCTACAAACACCATTCAATGTGGTACAGCAAACCTACTCATGACACCCTGTCTAAAAACGTCATTCAGTGAGGTACAACAAACGTATTCACGATACCCTGTCTACAAAAACTATTCAAGGAGGTACAGCAAACCTTCTGATGATTCTCTGTCTAAAAACACCAACTGTTTGAACTTTGTTCAAAAGGGAGATAATATAGTAAGTAAATTATTAGACTTAGAAACTAGAATGATATTAAAATTTAATACCTTAACACCAAATGGTTTAAATCAGGAATTGGGTATTTAAAATCACTTTCAGCATCATCATGTGATATTATGCATTCATATTATTTATTTACACATATATACACATACATACATATAATTTAAAAAAATAATTAAAAAAAATATATATTGAAATATTTATTTGTTTGTTAAAGTATATTTTTTTCATTATAATAATTCTTATGTTTATTATTTATGCATTTATATGTACATATATATATTTTTACATAAAACAAATGAATTTTGAAAATGTTTTTTCTAAGGTCACTTTAAATAATGCTCATTCCTTTATTAAATTGAAACTTTAATTGATTAATTAATTAATGGTTTCTAATCAAATGGTATAAAAGTGTATTGCCATGGTGGACTAAAATGTGATCCTTGAAGGCAAATTGCCGAGGTACCAGATCGTTGGAGTAATAAAGGATTTACTGGTGAAGTACTGGCTGATTGGTGTGTATTTTATACTTTGCTTTTGAATTTTTGTGTTTTTGGCTAACCTTCTGATGATTCTCTGTCTACAAACACCATTCAGTGTGGTACAGCAAACCTTCTCATGATACCCTGTCTACAAACACCATTCAATGTGGTACAGCTAACCTTTTTACGATACCCTGTCCACAAACACCATTCAGTGTGATACTGCAAACCATCTAATGATACCCTGTCTACAAACATCATTCAGTGTTGTACAGCAAACCTTCTGATGATACACTGTCTTTAAACACCATTCAGTGTGGTACAGCAAACATATTCATGATATACTGTCTACAAATGCCATTTAGTATGGTACAGCAAACCTTCTCATGATAACCTGTCTACAAACACCATTCAGTGTGGTACAGCAAACCTTCTCATGATACCCTGTCTATAAATACCATTCAGTGAAGTACAGGAAACCTTCTTATGATACCCTGTCTACAAACACCATTCAGTGTGGTAGAGCAAATCTTCTCATGATACCCTGTCTACAAACACCATTCGGTGTGGTACAGCAAACCTTCTCATGACACCCTGTCTTTAAACACCATTCAGTGTGGTACAGCAACCCTTCTTATTATACCATGTCTACAAGCACCATTCAGTGTGGTGCAGCAAATCATCTCATGATACCCAGTCTAAAAACACCATTCAGTGTGGTACAGCAAACCTTCTCATGATACCCTGTCTAAAACACCATTCAGTGTGGTACAGCAAACCTATTAACCATACACTGCCGAAAAGCACCATTCAGTGTGGTACAACAAACCTACTCATGACATCCTATCTACAAACACCATTCGGTGTTGTACAGCAAACCTTCGAATGATACCCTGTCTACAAACACCATTCAGTGTGGTACAGAAACATTCTCATGACACCCTGTCTAAAACACCATTCAATGTAGTACAACACACCTTCTCATGATACCCTGTCTACAAACACCATTCAGTGTGGTACAGCAAACCTTCTCATGACACCCTGTCTTCAAACACCATTCAGGCTGATACAGCAAACCTTCTCATGATGCACTGTCTACAAACACCATTCAGTGTGGTACATCAAACCTTCTCATGATACCTTGTCTACAAACACCATTCAGTGTGATACAGCAAACCTTCTCATGATACCCTGTCTATAAACACCATTTAGTGTGGTACAGTAAACTTTCTCATGACACCCTGTCTACAAACACCATTCTGTATGGTACAGCAAACCTTTTCATAACACCCGGTCTACAAAAAACATTCATTGTGGTACAGCAAACCTCATGACAGCCTGTATACAAACACCATTCAGTTTGGTACAGCAAATCTTCTCATGATACCAATCTACAAACACCATTTAGTGTGGTACAGCAAACCTTCTCATGACACCATGTCTACAAACACCATTTAGTGTGGTATAGCAAACCTTCTCATAATACCCTGTATACAAACACCATTCAATGTTGTACAGCAAACCTACTTATTATACCCTGTCTACAAACACCATTCAGTGTGGTTTAGCAAACCTACTCATGACACAATGTCTGCAGACACCATTCAGTGTCATACTGGAAACCTTCTCATGATACCCTGTCTACAAAAACCATTCAGTGTGGTACCGCAACTCTATTCACGACACCCTGTCTAGAACCACCATTCAATGTGATACAGCAAACCTTCTCATGATACCCTGTCTACAAATACCATTTAGTGTGGTACAGGAAACCTTCTCATGAGACCCTGTATAAAAACATCATTCAGTGAGGTACAGCAAAGGTATTCACGATACCCTGTCTACAAACACTATTCAATGTGGTACAGCAAATCTTCTGATGATTCTCTGTCTACAAACACCATTCAGTGTGGTACAGCAAACCTTCTCATGACACCCTGTCTACAAACACCATTCAGTGTGGTACAGCAAACCTACTCATGATACCCTGTCTACAAACACCATTCAGTGTGGTACAACAAACCTACTCACGATACCCTGTCTACAAACACCATTTGATGTGGTACTGCAAACTTTCTCATGATACCCTGTCTACAAACACCATTCAGTGTGGTACAGCAAACCTTCTTATGATACCCTGTCTACAAACACCATTTGATGTGGTACAGAAAACCATCTCAGGATACCCTGTCTACAAACACCATTCAGTTTGGTACAGCAACTCTATTCATGATACCCTGTCTACAAACACCATTCAGTGTGGTACAGCAAACCTTCTCATGATACGGTGTCTACAAACATCATTCAGTGTGGTACACCAAATCTTCTAATGAGACCCTGTCTTAAAACATCATTCAGTGTGGTACAGCAAACCTACTCATGATACCCTGTCTACAAACACCATTTGATGTGGTACAGAAAACCATCTCAGGATACCCTGTCTACAAACACCATTCAATGTGGTACAGCAAACCTTCTCATGATACCCTGTCTTCAAGTACCATTCAGTGTGGTACGGGAAACCTTCTCATGAGACACTGTCTAAAAACATCATTCAGTGAGGTACAACAAACCTATTCATGATACCCTGTGTACAAACACTATTCAATGTGGTTCAGCAAACCTTCTGATGATTCTCTGACTGCAAACACCATTCATTGTGGTACAGCAAACCTATTCATGATACCCTGTCTACAAACACCATTCAGTGTGGTACGGGAAACCTTTTCATGACATCATGTCTACAAACAACATTAAATGTGGTACAGCAAACCTTTTCATGATACCCAGTCTACAAACACCATTCAGTGTGGTACAGCAAACCTACTATTGATACCCTGTCTACAAACACCATTCAGTGGGGTACAGCAAACCTACTCATGATACCCTGTCTACAAATACCATTCAGTAACATACAGCAAACCTTCTCATGATACCCTGTCTAAAAACACCATTCAGTGTGGTACAGCAAACCTTCTCATGACAGCTGGTCTACAAACACCATTTAATGTGGTACAACAAACCTTCTCATGATACCCTGTCTACAAACACCATTCAGTGTGGTACAACAAACCTACTCACGATACCCTGTCTACAAACACCATTTGATGTGGTACCGCAAACTTTCTCATGATACCCTGTCTACAAACACCATTCAGTGTGGTACAGCAAACCTTCTCATGATACCCTGTCTACAAACACCATTCAGTGTGGTACAGCAGCGCTCTGTCTACAAACACCATTCAGTGTGGTACAGCAAACCTTCTCATGATACGGTGTCTACAAACACCATTTGATGTGGTACAGCAAACCATCTCAGGATACCCTGTCTACAAACACCATTCAGTTTGGTACAGCAACTCTATTCATGATACCCTGTCTACAAACACCATTCAATGTGGTACAGCAAACCTTCTCATGATACCCTGTCTACAAGTACCATTCAGTGTGGTACGGGAAACCTTCTCATGAGACACTGTCTAAAAACATCATTCAGTGAGGTACAACAAACCTATTCACGATACCCTGTCTACAAACACTATTCAATGTGGTTCAGCAAACCTTCTGATGATTCTCTGTCTACAAACACCATTCATTGTGGTACAGCAAACCTTTTCATGATACCCTGTCTACAAACACCATTCAGTGTGGTACAGCAAACCTTCTCATGACACCATGTCTACAAACACCAGTAAATGTGGTACAGCAAATCTTTTCATGATACCCTGTCTACAATCATCATTCAGTGTGGTACAGCAAATCTACTCATTATACCCTATCTAAAAACACCATTCAGTGTTGTACAGCAAACCTTTTCATGATACCCTGTTTACAAGCAGAATTCAGTGTGGTACAGCAAACCTTGTCATGACACCCTGTCTAGAAACACCATTCAGTGTGGTAGAGCAAACCTACTCATGGCATGCTTTCTACAAACACCATTTAGTGTGGTACATCAAATGTTCTCATGATGCCCTGTCTACAAACACCATTTCTGTATGGTACATCAAACCTTCTCATGATACACTGTCTGAAAACACCATTCAGTGTGGTACAGCAAACCTACTCATAACAACCTGTCTACAAACACCATTCAGTGCAGTACAGCAAACCTACTCATGGCATGCTTTCTACAAACACCATTCAGTGTGGTACATCAAACGTTCTCATGATACCCTGTCTACAAACAGCATTCAATGTGGTACAGCAAACATTTTCATGACCGCCTCTCTACAAACACCATTCAGTGTGGTACAGCAAATTTTTTGATAACATCCGGTCTACAAAAAACATTCATTGTGGTACAGCAAACCTTCTCATGACAGCCTGTCTACAAACACCATTTAGTTAGGTACAACAAACCTTCTCTTGATACTCTGTCTAAAAACACCATTCAGTGTGGTACAACAAACCTACTTACGAAACCCTGTCTACAAACACCATTCAATGTGATACAGCAAACCTTCTCATGATACCAATCTACAAACACCATTTAGTGTGGTACAGCAAACCTTCTCAT
This sequence comes from Protopterus annectens, assembly GCF_019279795.1. Taxonomy (NCBI): domain Eukaryota; kingdom Metazoa; phylum Chordata; order Ceratodontiformes; family Protopteridae; genus Protopterus; species Protopterus annectens. Next base: position 79,111,075 of record NC_056745.1, on the reverse strand, counting down.
GAGACCCTGGCTAAAAACATCATTCAGTGAGGTACAACAAACCTATTCACGATACCCTGTCTACAAAGACTATTCAATGTGTTACAGCAAATCTTCTGATGATTCACTGCCTACAAACACCATTCAACATGGAACAGAAAACCTTCTCATGATACCCTGTCTACAAACACCATTCAGTGTGGTACAGAAAACCTTCTCATGATACCCTGTCTACAAACACAATTCAGTGTGGTACAGCAAACCTTCTCATGACACCATGTCTACAAACACCATTTAGTGTGGTACAGCAAACCTTCTCATAATACCCTGTATACAAACACCATTCAATGTTGTACAGCAAACCTACTTATTATACCCTGTCTACAAACACCATTCAGTGTGGTTTAGCAAACCTACTCATGACACCCTGTCTACAGACACCATTCAGTGTCGTACTGGAAACCTTCTCATGATGCCCTGTCTACAAAAACCATTCAGTGTGGTACCGCAACTCTATTCACGACACCATGTCTACAAACACCATTCAGTGTGGTACAGGAAACCTTCTCATGAGACCCTGTCTAAAAACATAATTCAGTGAGGTACAACAAATGTATTCACGATATCCTGTCTACAAAAACTATTCAAGGTGGAACAGCAAATCTTCTGATGATTCTGTCTACAAACACCATTCAGTGTGGTACAGCAAACCTTTTCACGATAACCAGTCTACAAGCACCATTCAGTGCAGTACAGCAACCCTACTATTGATACCCTGTCTACAAACACCATTCAGTGTGGTAGAGCAAACCTTCTCATGATTAACTGTCCACAAACACCATTATGTGTGGTACAGCAAACCTTTTCATGATACCCTGTCTACAAACACAATTCAGTGTGGTACATCAAACATTCTCATGACACCCTGTCTACAAACACCATTCAGTGTGGTACAGCAAACCTTCTCATGATACCCTGTCTACAAACACCATTCAGTGTGGTACAGCAAACCTTCTCATGATACCCTGTCTACAAACACCATTCAGTGTGGTACAGCAAACCTTCTCATGACAGCTGGTCTACAAACACCATTTAATGTGGTACAACAAACCTTCTCATGATACCCTGTCTACAAACACCATTCAGTGTGGTACAACAAACCTACTCATGATACCCTGTCTACAAACACCATTCAGTGTGGTACAGCAAACCTTCTCATGATACGGTGTCTACAAACATCATTCAGTGTGGTACACCAAATCTTCTAATGAGACCCTGTCTTAAAACATCATTCAGTGTGGTACAGCAAACCTATTCACGATACCCTGTCTACAAACACCATTCAATGTGGTACAGCAAACCTTCTCATGATACCCTGTCTACAAACACCATTCAGTGTGGTACAGTAAACCTTCTCATGATACCGTGTCTACAAACACCATTTAATGTGGTACAGCAAACCATCTCAGGATACCCTGTCTACAAACACCATTCAGTTTGGTACAGCAACTCTATTCACGATACCCTGTCTACAAACAGCATTCAATGTGGTACAGCAAACCTTTTCACGATAACCAGTCTACAAGCACCATTCAGTGCAGTACAGCAACCCTACTATTGATACCCTGTCTACAAACACCATTCAGTGTGGTACAGCAAACCTTCTCATGATACCCTGTCTACAAACACCATTCAGTGTGGTACAGCAAACCTTCTCATGATACCCTGTCTACAAACACAATTCAGTGTGGTACAGCAAACCTTCTCATGACACCATGTCTACAAACACCATTTAGTGTGGTACAGCAAACCTTCTCATAATACCCTGTATACAAACACCATTCAATGTTGTACAGCAAACCTACTTATTATACCCTGTCTACAAACACCATTCAGTGTGGTTTAGCAAACCTACTCATGACACCCTGTCTACAGACATCATTCAGTGTCGTACAGGAAACCTTCTCATGATACCCTGTCTACAAAAACCATTCAGTGTAGTACCGCAACTCTATTCATGATACTCTGTCTACAAACACCATTCAGTGTGGTACAGGAAACCTTCTCATGAGACCCTGTCTAAAAACATAATTCAGTGAGGTACAACAAATGTATTCACGATATCCTGTCTACAAAAACTATTCAAGGTGGACAGCAAATCTTCTGATGATTCTGTCTACAAACACCATTCAGTGTGGTACAGCAAACCTTTTCACGATACCCAGTCTACAAACACCATTCAGTGTAGTACAGCAAACCTACTATTGATACCCTGTCTATAAACACCATTCAGTGTGGTACAGCAAACCTTCTCATGATTAACTGTCCACAAACACCATTCAGTGTGGTACAGCAAACCTTTTCATGATACCCTGTCTACAAACACCATTCAGTGTGGTACATCAAACGTTCTCATGACACCCTGTCTACAAACACCATTCAGTGTGGTACAGCAAACCTTCTCATGATACCCTGTCTACAAACACCATTCAGTGTGGTACAGCAAACCTTCTCATGATACCCTGTCTACAAACACCATTCAGTGTGGTACAGCAAACCTTCTCATGACAGCTGGTCTACAAACACCATTTAATGTGGTACAACAAACCTTCTCATGATACCCTGTCTACAAACACCATTCAGTGTGGTACAACAAACCTACTCATGATACCCTGTCTACAAACACCATTCAGTGTGGTACAGCAAACCTTCTCATGATACGGTGTCTACAAACATCATTCAGTGTGGTACACCAAATCTTCTAATGAGATCCTGTCTTAAAACATCATTCAGTTTGGTACAGCAAACCTATTCATGATACCCTGTCTGCAAACACCATTTAATGTGGTACAGCAAACCATCTCAGGATACCCTGTCTACAAACACCATTCAGTGTGGTACAGTAAACCTTCTCATGATACCGTGTCTACAAACACCATTTAATGTGGTACAGCAAACCATCTCAGGATACCCTGTCTACAAACACCATTCAGTTTGGTACAGCAACTCTATTCACGATACCCTGTCTACAAACAGCATTCAATGTGGTACAGCAAACCTTCTCATGATACTCTGTCTACATCAGGAATGCATGGATCATGTGAGCCCAAATAAAACCAAGACCCATTCCTCCAAAGGCAGACGTCCTGTCTGGTGGACCCCAGCCATAAACAAACTATACAATAGAAGGAGGAAGCTACTAAATGATAGTGCAAAATCCCAAAAAGGGAAGGCATCACTGATCAGTATTAGCAAAAAACTATGGGCACACATAAAATTGTCTAAGGCCAGCTTCGAGAGAAAAATTGCACAGGACACTAAGGATAATCACAAGGCTTTCTTTTGTTATGTTAGGAACCTGGGTGGTAATTCCCAGATATGCTCAGAATTAGTCCAAAATGACAAAAAATACACCTAACCCACAGACATTGCCAACATCCTAGCTGACAGGTTCAGTGCAAACTCCCCCCCTCCCCACCAAAAGGGCAAATATCTATCCCAGCAGAGTGCTGCCCCCCTGACATCTCAGATGCTCAGGTAAGAGCCGCCATCTCCAAAGCAAAAAACGCAGCATCAATGGGACCAGATGGTGTCCCGGGCTGCGGCCTACATGAACTCCAAGAAGAGCTAAACCCAAACATAAAACTACTGTTCAATCTCAGCCTTACTACAGGATATGTGCCCAAAGAGTGGCGTACAGCAACAGTGGTCCCTCTCCATGAAGGTGGTGCCTCAATGGATCCTGGAAACTATCGCCCCATAAGCCTGACTAGCTTGGTCTGCAAAGCTATGGAAAGGATCATCATGGACCTCATAAATAAAGATATTGGGGACCTACAAAGACTGGATCCTACCCAGTTCGGCTTTGTTAAGGGCAGATCCTGCCTCTTAAACCTGGTTGATTTCTTTGAAACAGTCACCAAGGCCATTGACGAGGGGAAGGTGGTCCACACAGCCTACCTGGACCTCGCAAAAGCCTTCGATACAATACCCCACTCGGGCATTATAAATAAGCTCACCAGCTTAAATATAAACACCTATGTCACTAGATGGATTGCAAACTGGCTCAAGGACAGAACCCACATGGTTAGAATTGCTGGAGCCATGTCAGACTCCAAACCAGTTACAAGTGGTGTCCCACAAGGCTCAGTCCTGGGACCTCTCTTGTTCAGTATATATTTCTTGGAGGTACAGGCCAACACGGATGGACTGTGGCTGACCAAGTTCGGAGATGACTGCAAACTGGGCGCCATAATCGACTCTCCAGCCGACACAAGCATCCTCCAAAAGGGCCTCATAGAAACAGACAACTGGTGCCAGAGCCATGGCCTCAAGCTAAATGCCAAAAGTGTATAGTCATCCCTTTGGCAAAACAAAGTGCCCACAAATTACCACATAGGTGGTAATCCATTAACAGAAGAAGTAATTAGGGACCTGGGGACCCAAGTTGATAGCAATCTCTCATTTGACAACCACGTGGCCAAAGTGGTTAGAAAAACATTTTATATAGTCCACCTAATCATGAAGGATTCACATCTAGATCAGGGAGGTCATTGTGCCTCTTTACTCATCCCTCATCAGGCCCATAATTGAGTACAATGCCTTTTGGGATGTACCTTACCAGACACCTGCAGCAACTGGAAAGACCCCAAAAGTACCTCACCAAGAGGATCAAATGGCTCAAACAGATGCCATATGCTGCCCGGTTAAAGAAACTCCAGCTCTACTCAGTGGCATACCGCCTGTTCAGAGGCGATCTGTGCCTGACGATGAAGCCATGTCCAACCCGAATTAATGGACATGCTGCACCTCAGAAAACCCAAATCCCATCGAGCTACGCCGAGAGACTTGAACCTCAGCACTGAAATAAATAGGACATGCTGGAGGACAGATTCATAACCCAGAGGCTCCCTTCACTCTGGAATAAAATCCCAGTCCAGATTAGGCAGAGTCCCTCATTGACTCTCTTCAAGAGGAATCTTGATGAGTGGATGGGAGATCGTAGGTTTACCCCAGGTATCACTTCTGTGTCACTGTTAGACAGAGGCACAGTATACTAACCTCGAAAAAGGGCATAGCAAAATAAATTTAAAATGGGTGGCGAAAGCCAAACACATTCTGGCTAGGCTTATAAATGCCCTAGGGCAGATAGTCTAGTATGAACCTATGAACCTATGAACCTATGAACCTATGAACAAGTACCATTCAGTGTGGTATGGGAAACCTTCTCATGAGACACTGTCTAAAAACATCATTCAGTGAGGTACAACAAACCTATTCACGATACCCTGCCTACAAACACTATTCAATGTGGTTCAGCAAACCTTCTGATGATTCTCTGTCTACAAACACCATTCATTGTGGTACAGCAAACCTTTTCATGATACCCAGTCTACAAACACCATTCAGTGTGGTACAGCAAACCAACTATTGATACCCTGTCTACAAACATCATTCAGTGTGGTACAGCAAACCTACTCATTATACCCTATCTACAAACACCATTCAGTGTGGTACAGCAAACCTATTCATGATACCCTGTTTACGAGCACAATTCAGTGTGGTACAGCAAACCTTCTCATGACACCCTGTCTACAAACACCATTCAGTGTGGTACAGCAAACCTACTCATGGCATGCTTTCTACAAACACCATTCAGTGTGGTACATCAAACGATCTCATGATGCCCTGTCTACAAACACCATTTCTGTATGGTAAAGCAAACCTTTTCATGACACCCTGTCTACAAAAAACATTCAGTGTGGTACAGCAAACCTTCTCATGACACCCTGTATACAAACACCATTCAAAGTAGTACAACAAACCTTCTCATGATACACTGTCTGCAAACACCATTCAGTGTGGTACT